>NC_089740.1:12947051-13002051 GCF_035083965.1 Branchiostoma lanceolatum
ATCTAATGCAATGGCTTCGTAAGATTTACAGGCAAACCTTGCCGGACAACAACCTGCAGTAACAAGCCACATTGAAACAGTCCCATCCATCATTCTTACGTAGTTAAAGACATTCTGCTCAGCAACCAACTGCCTTACCAAACCGGCAACCATTTTTTGCGGTTCCCAGTGGCCCATCTGAGGCATCTCAACAACCCAACTTGATTGAAAGCTGCACCCAGCTCGGCAGTAGACATTTCTTATTGAAGATTTCTACAGACGCTAGTCTGATAACCATCCAACTAGTTGGCTTAAGGGTGTTGTACCAGTCCCGTCCCTACTAAGCAATTGTCTTTACCTGTCAGTCCATCTTTAACATTACTACCGTCCCGTAATGCAAAGTAATATTAGTACTATATATACATGTCCCAAGCATCCGGCCAACCAACCAAGTACCTGTCTGCGGCAACCACTTGTCCTCAGCAACCACTTTTGCTCAGTCCCTTGAGTGGTTGATGATACCAGGTTTGACTATATAATCAAAATTCGAAGTTAGATATTCTTATCCTCAAGTTCACTCAAGAGACGTCTGGTAATCAATAGCAGATAATCAAAATAAATTCATATGTATTGACGAAACTCGGTCTCTATACCTTCAATCATTGTGGAGCGAAATCTCATTTACATCATACTAGTAATTGGAAGTTTGTTTTTTGATTAATGTAATTTTTGCTTATCATATTACTTGGTAATGTGCCATCTTAAATCTGCAAATCCTTATGATTTATCATGTCGCTCCGGGATGTTTGATAAAAGACTTGTTTATGTATAATCATGACACACGTTCCACGGCTATTCCTTTTATAGATATATAGAAATATATAGCCCCCGTCATGATGGCATTCAATATCAGTGCTACATATACATACAAGAGGGGTACACGGCTGATAAAATTGACTTTAAAAAAACGCTTCTGTTTTCCTGAGATTAATTACTAGCTGATGTAACTAGATGTTTAATTTCATATGCAAAGGCCAACTACCTACATGTACAAAAAATGCCATCTTTCAATGTATTTCCTTTCACATATTATCATATATACCAAGCTATGAATTATAGGAACGAAAGCACTCCCTGTAGTACTACACTGCAGTAAACCTCACCAAGTTGAGTGAGATAAGTCAAAGGTTTATGGACCGTAGGTACAGTAGAACGGCTTATAGGTTTAGAGATGTTCTCTGCGGTGGGCAGCTTGCCAATATGCAACAATCGAAAGTCCTTTCGCATGAACGCTCTTTCCAATATACCAATAAAAAGGAATTACCAACAGAATACCGGTGCAAGCTGTAACTTAATCTAATCGAAACGGTTGTTGGTATTAAGTCTAGTCACTTTCGGTCATACAAAGCAAGATTCGTAAGCAAGATTTAACTCTGATGTCAAACGCAAAATAATTGGACTGTCTTGTGTTCTAAATCACAGCTAAATCATGCTTAAGATTGAATTTTACCAACAGAATTGAACTTTTATGCTACAAGATGGCCATTTTTCATATCTTAAATCATGTCAATCATAACATCTCCCGTAGAATGTTCTTTTAGACAGTAAACGTAGCTGAAGATTTTTACAGTTTTGTTTAACTTAAAGGTTCAATGACACAAATATGGCAATACAGTACCTTGACGTTCTTCTCCGCACGCCATGTCGAAAAGTTCTTTTGTACATTCCAGGGGCCTCTGGTCTCACCGTTCCGCTATATCCCAGTATCGACACCTTGTATATCCGCCCGGGAGTCAACTTTTGCAACAGCTGAATGACAAGCACTTCCTTTTTCTCGTGGTACTCAGTCGGTTCTATAATCGGAATGTTTTCCGACGTTGTCAGGTCTGAAAGTTCTATCGTAGCA
This sequence comes from Branchiostoma lanceolatum, assembly GCF_035083965.1. Classification (NCBI taxonomy): domain Eukaryota; kingdom Metazoa; phylum Chordata; class Leptocardii; order Amphioxiformes; family Branchiostomatidae; genus Branchiostoma; species Branchiostoma lanceolatum. The sequence goes on from NC_089740.1 coordinate 12,948,937, forward strand.
CCGGAAGAGTTTATCTGGCTAACATGTAGGACGACGTACTCTGTGGCTTGCTTGCAGCGCATCCTTATGTCGACAGACCCCGAAAATTGTTTTCGTCTCAAGTTGAGCTTCAGAGTTATTTTGTAGCCGTAGGGCAGTAGATCTGATGGCAGTCGCTCGGCATTCCACGGGCAATCGTCTGACGGAACTGTAGGGTCGCTGCCCGAAGGAACTACATCATAGTAATCAGTCTCCTCGTAATTGTTTACCTCTCCCTCCACCACGGGGTGTCTCTTCTTCCAAAACCAGATGAAGTATCCACCAGCTGAGCACAAGCCAGCTAAGAAAAGGAGAAGAAATAGAACGCGAAGGTACTTCAAGCAGCAATGACCTCGACTACGCTGTTTCTTCGCCTCGGCTCCCATGTGGTTCACCGTGCTTTGATCGTTTTCGCTCGGGCTAGCCGTCGATACCGGCCCGAGGATGGAAATCTCAAACTCCTCGGCTTCCATCTTCCGAAAATGCCAAGAGTCTTCAGTTTAAATCCTTAGCATTAAGTCCTGCCCGTTTCCTCCGCGATGACAGGAGAAGAGAAGAATGGGACAGCTGCAACATGCTGATATGTCATGACGCCTTTGTTCGGGCCTCCTTCCCTCTCCATAGCAAGACAGGAAAGAACCGGCGAGCCTGCGTCTCCTAGATATCCCATGGCGCATCTGAGGAGCATGAATTATACTCTAATCAAGGCAACTGACTCGCACCCACCAACACTGACATCTTTGCTGCTTTGACAATTGATATGTGTTCTCCGGGAATATTGTGACGAAACCATCCATTTGAAAATCACCTTCACCTATGAGTTCCAACCGAGTGGCTATCCCCACATCCATTGACTTCTAATACAAGCTGATTATTTGTCGCTGGAGGTCCTTAACATCAGGAGCGTCATTGAAGTCGAGTCGGTGAACAATCTGATTCTAAGGACGGTCAGTCAATGTCAAAAGCATCTGGAATCGATATGAAAAAATCGATTTGGCACAATTCAAATTGAGTGAAACATTTGGTGTATAAATCTTTTCACCCCTTTTGATATGGTATTGTTCCAGATCTTCGGCATTTTAGAACGTTATCTTTAATAAACCATTGCTTATGGGCATGGCGATACCACTGCATATTAACTGCATATTATGTGCGTCTTAAATTGTTTTGGAATAAATGCATGAGGGACTCATAGGTATGGAGAATTGTATTCCGGCAGCGTCGTAAAATTAGAAAAGAATTAGTAGTTTCATTACATTGTAGTATACGTTACTCCCCGGCAAAATTATAGTGGTGGCTGCTGGACATACGGTTAGAAATCGTTTACGGTGTGCAATTAGGCCGGATCACTGTAGCGTTATTTAACATATGGGAAACCAATAACGACATTATAATCCATTGATGGCTCAGTATTAATGGTAATAGCTGTAATTCAGGTACACAGTAACCCATAGGGGACATAAAGATGTAATTAGTTGCCCGGGTTTGAGGAATGTAAACAGTTACCATCTTAGACGTACTGTGAGAGTTCAGATAAGGGCGTAAGCTAAGAGAGCGATTTACAAGCGAGGGGGATGTTTGCGTTAACAATACAAACCGTCAAGCAGAGCAGTCCACATTCCTGCATTGCTAAGATGTGTTCTAAATGCACCCCCATCACCAAATGATGAAGTCCTTCATAACGGTGGGACCGTACCGCGAGCGTTCGCGACTCGATTCAATTGATTCTAGCCGTATAATTTCATTATATATTTACTATACAATCTCCTGAACTCACCTTTCCATGCCCTCAACGCGTACTGTTCTTGCTGACTTGTTCTTGCTAAAAGCCAGAGTTCAAGTGATTGTTTTTCAGTTTAATCAATTTGAATCTTGGGTCGATTCGAGAAGACTTCTTCATAGATGCCGTTATTTTTTCTCTGTATAATGGCAGATTGGAAATCGTTTTAGACACGTCTTTGCATCGATTTTTCTGTGACTTACTTGGAATTAATAGGAAGGTGACTTGGTAGTGTCACGGGCTAGACTGGTCGTCGAGTTCTGGAAGATTACTTGCGACGGCACCGTCTGGATGCAGTATGTTCAGGTTTACTTATCATGCAAATTGCTGGGAAGTAAGGAGCTCCCTCTGACATTTGTGCCCTCTGTATATCAACTGTATGGGGTTCAGATTACTGATAATACCAAGCGCGTTTATGATAACATATTTTGAAATAGATATAAGCTCATAGGGTGACAATGTAGTCAAGGCCAATTTCCATATGTGTATGTGTAGACTGATTAACTTTTTCAATTATCGATTTGTTTATTAATTGATCGGTTGGTATATTGATTGGTTGGTTTGTTGGTTGGCTAGTCGGTTTGTTGGTTGGTTGGATGGTTGGTTGATTGGTTGGTTGGTTGGTTGGTTGGTTGGTTGTTTTTTTGGCTCTTTGTTTCTTTTGTTGTTGTTTTTTGTGTGTGTTGGTTGCGTGGTTGTTTAATTGGTTGCTTTTAAGGCTATATCGGTGGTACTTAATAAGTTGGAATCAGCCAGCAAATAGACATCCTTGGCGTTTTATGCTCGATATTCCGTCATACTGAAGACTGATGACTATGTCAGGCCGGTTTCTATCTCCCTCCGTTCGATTCTCACGTTCTTTAATTACATGGGTGTGTCTTTCGGCTGTCCCTGAAGAATTAGATATGAGTGGGCATGGCAGCTGGTGACAAGTGGGAGACTAAAACGTGCCCTGAGTTGAAATTTCTGTGAGCTGCAATTAAGCATAAGCTACAAAACTTGGCGTGAATCCATAATAAAAGTCAGTTATAGTCTGGAGTGACTAACGGTATGTGTATGATTAGTATTGCAATTACACAACAGTTCGTTTTCCATTAATATCTTTCATGCCCAGCCATTAGATGAAGAAAGGGTGAAAATAGGTATGCTGAGCACACATGTGGTCAGTAGCCGATTTAGAACATTTAGAAGTTTAAGGTCAGGGTCAACTTCGTCAAAAAGCCAATCCACAGGACCCTGTATCATATCAAGGACTAAGAAAATGTATCATGATATAAAAACGTATTACTGCGACGCTGTGGAAGTCTCCATAGCTTTTTTTCTTTTTTATTAACGACAGAGCATTGTGAAATCGTTACTCGCCTGTGTGCGCTGCATGGTTTTCTAGTCCAATCTTCTCTATTTTTGGCAACTCATTTCAACACTCAGCGAAACGTAGTCGTCAACTTTTATATGATGTACGTTATTGAAGAAGCCGATTCAAATCCAGTATTCTCCATCGCGCACGCCAAATGCGACTTAGGTCACGTCGCAGATTATGTGAAGTCTTTGAGGACGTTGGAATCTTCTCCCAACTGTGAAAATCGAGCTTAATGTTCTCCATAAGCCTTGGCACAGTTTAATGCACCTCTTGCACTTAACGTGGCTCACCGATACTGGTCAGGTCCTTTTAAGTACGTGGATTAAAATAGTGTGGCCTTTATCTTTCGCTTCGATCCTTGCCGTTGGCTTTAGTCTTGTTCCAATATTCTTATCCCTACCTCCTCGCGTTAAGACATACGATATCACATGAAAGCGATGCGTAACGTTTGAAGGCGACGCCAACTGGAACGCTTCCAAAGACTGGCAATAAAAGATAACGCTCCATAACTGATATCCTGTCAACTTTCAGTCTGTGATGTTGATCTAAGGACGATTCGACACTATAAACAAGACACGTAAAGCAGACCCGGATTATAGGCTTGCTATTAGAAACCATAGCTTATCCTGACTGTACAGCAGTTACAACTTCCAAAGTAACCGACCGCAAACATGACCATAATCGCACCGTGAATGCCTCACACCACCACCAACTCCCGTTTCCTTCAACTCAACAATAACTACCTGTATCCCTCGGGACTGGAGGCTCTGAAACGGCTTCCGTTTGACGCTAACTCAGATATTTCAATACGCAATTGCCACAGGTGCTACCATGTTTAATGCCAAGATTCTAACCATTCTCTTTTTCCTGTTACTGATTCATCACATCCTTTGATAGACAGGAGTGTGCATAGACAGGAGTGTGCAAATACAGGTAATTACATTAAAGGTAATGAACTGTCTTCTACGCGAATATAATCTAGGAAAATTTGAGGTGAGAAATAGTTGCTTTGTGTTGAAGTAAAGATCAAACTTCGTCTAGGAAAATAGCTGCTTGCGAACTAATTGGTTTACAACCAGCACCACTTTTCAGCACTAGCGAGGAATAACCACGGAAACAATGTGACAGTAACGACTTAGCTTACTTGCGCGTATCCCTTTCAGTTAAACAAGATGATTCTATGACGCATTGAAGCATTTTGATGCAAAGGCAGGCAGGATGTAGCCTGAATTCTGGACGTAGTTTTACGGCTTTCTTCATCACCGTTCTTGTCATCGGAAGTTTGATTCATGGATCATCAACTGCACAACCATTCACCCTTCAATCACTGAGGTCTGAACGTCTCCTCCTTCATAATGTTCTAACCGGTTATGGTGAGGGCACGTTCCTACTTCATTTCTATCTTCTAAGCAAAATATATTTGTTAAGCGTAGGTAACGAATGTACACAACTATTCAAAATGTGTTTAGTGAATATGAAATTATCAACATAATATTTGCAGAAATAAAAGTGAATCCAATTTTGATTACTAGTGATAATACAATGGATTGGGACAATACTGAATCTATTATGACTAAATCGTAGCGATGTATGCAACTTCTTGAAATCAATCAGTTAAGGATTCGTATGATTAACCAAACGGTCAGAGTAATGAACTTAAATACATTTTTTTAATGTTTATGTAGGGGCTTGCAGACCAGTGTCAAAAATATGTTAATTTCTATTTTCTTGAGGAGGGTGTCTATTTATATATTTCTTTTGGGACGTCATTACGTTTTTCACGCTGTTGTACTATTTGTGAAAGTGAAATAAAGCTCTTTTAAGATAGAAGACGTAGATTTTGTTTTCAACCTAGCGCAGAACTTTATTCCCTGGCTCTTACCATAAACGCAGGCTGTGTCTCCATCAACATGTCCGTCACGTGTTCTGGTAAATGTGCTTCATTCTTAACGATAGCCATCATCGATCTTTTTCAACCTCCTCTCAAGCGCAATGAAATCTCCCCCTTGCTCTAACGATCCCAATAATTCCACCCCTCGTACGGAATAGATGAGAGGACAGAGCCACGGATTGACCTCGACAACGCACAAGTACGAGAAAAGGTCCTCAAACTTCATAATGTGCATTCGTTCCAGTGGAATGCAATCGGTTAACAACGTTGGTACATACTCACTGAAGGTTGAAGCAAGTCTGTAAGATTGTGTTCATCCAATTATCAAATCGGACAACCTTTCCACTTTTAAAGTCTGCAACGAATACAGGCTACCTTCGAGTAGGCTCATTACCAAACACGGTTCTGTCATTGTAATGGCATCTTTGTTTAAATATACGTACATTTTGAGACAGAAAATGCTGAAGATCTAACACGGACAGATTTTCAAGAAGCTATTGACATCGTGTCAACTTTACTGAGTTTGAGTTTATTAGGATCCACAAATAGCTTAACAGCTACTCTTCCTGTGGTCCATTCAAAAACATGACTGGAGGAAGCTACATGACACACAGGAACACACATATACAGAATAAACATGTACATAAATGCTAAAAGGCTACTTGAGGTCCATATACACTGTTAGAGGATTTGTCAAGAAAACATTAATGAATAGAACACATGTCAGGTTTTACAGTTTTTTCATGTATGTAATATGCAAGGATTGCAGAGGCTAATTCGGCGGTGAATGTGAATGAGACGTCTACGCACAAGCCCCTACGGTCTGCCTGCAACGGACTTCAATCGACAAACATCTGCGTTTGAAAGATTGAGTTTGAATTGGATGATTATCTACTATGCCAGCAAGCCAGCCGCGCATAAAGTTACATATTCCTGTACAACCCTTTTAAGCCTGCCAGTCTAGTGTATTATTTAAGCAAACGTGGAAAGCATTGATAACACACACCTACACTTACCAACGCTGGAGGAAATCTGGCGTGCGCTCTTTATTACTACTTTCATCGATCAAAGATGGTTGTGTACCTTGATTAGATTAATTGATTGATATCATAGATATTTAGAGTAGTTCCAACGTTAAGAAACAACTTTTTTTCGTGTGTACGTCCAGGTCATACTCTTTAAACATTATGTTTTAATACAGAAGAACCATATGAATTCAATTGAAATACTTTAGTTGTGATGATATGATTACATGTGTGGGTTGGGTTGGGTTGCTTTCCACGAATTGACTCGGATATCTTGGTATATGACGGGAACTTTCGATATTGTGTTCAATTTTATTTCAAAGACCGGAAGATTCGCCTAGTTAGTTAGATTGGTAAGCCAGCTTGTGAATGTTCTGTTATAATCTTGATTTAGTTCGTTTTTGTTATTGTTCTTGATTAGACTAATATGTAACCTTTATAAGCATAAATTCCTTTCGCTGTATTACTTTTATCTTTATGTTATGATGTTGACTTAGTTTGTCTTGTCATTTGCAGTTAACCTGAGTTATATGTTACGTTGTAATTATTAATTTCTTTTGTTATCTCTGACCGTCATCTGTATTTTCTGTATTTTATGAGCAGAAGACCATTATAAGCAGATATGCTTCTTGTCTAATGCCCAATAAATGTATGTGAATACAATAAATACGACGGGAACAAAATAATAGAATTTTGTAATTTGTTTGAAGCAGTACTTGAAGCCTGAAGGATGGCGTGATTTTACTTTATCCAGAATATCTGGGCTGTATATCAGGAACGGTATATGATCAGGCATCGATTTTCCTCCGTGCCGAGAATAAAACGCCTGCAAATTCTCACCTCAAGAAACCAGGGCGGTGGTGGCTTCAGGCAATTAGAGGTGTCTGGCTTGACTGTCGGTCACGGACTCCTTTTAGTTCTAGAGTTCTTTTCAACCAACTTAAGTTGTGCCGAGCCTGAATAAGCATTATCATTCATGGTCACTAAGAGCTGTAATGACTATAATGATAAGCCATAGCTTAGGTCCTGTTAGTGTATTCTAAGAATCGTGTGACCTTATGCACTGGGTGAATTATTCAATGCTTCTTCGCGAAACGCCCCCCTTACGCAACGATTCCTTTTGACCCTGGCTTACTACTTGAATGCTAATCAAGTATTACTAAAAGCGTGCCACTGTGAAACCCCTTGGAGAAACAATGATAAGAGTATCATCTACTGATTATGCTTTCTACAGTTTAACGCAGGCAACACCATTGAAGACATGTTGATCTATATATAATTCGACCTTTTTTTATTATTGGCATCCACCCTAGTCTGATTAACTCTTGTTCACAGGATCATTAATTTCTAACCGTGCCAGGAGACTGGTTTTTAAGCAGAAATTACCAGTAAAATTTCTTGGTTCTTTGAGACTGTAAATGTGATTTCAGGCTGCGCTATAACTATGGACCTCAGCCATTAAATCCTCCTACGTCATGGCAACAGGTCCTAGTCTAACATGATCAATTGTTAGCACAGGATGAATGCAAAAATTAACAGGATTGGGTTACTACTGAAGTAAATGTGTTGGCCATCAAGCTTACAGGGATTTCACCAGTTTGAGGAAGGCTGGATCCATGGAAGTGTGCTTACGCCAGGCTACCCGCTACCCATATCTACATCATCTCCTCCCTGGCCCAAATGATGATTGTTGTTGCCACATTTTGCATTCACCTAAGATTTGCCCTTACACGTCCTGGAATTCACCTAAGGTTTCCTTGATATTCACCTTGTAGGCCGTTAGTCGGACCACTCGAATGCTGTTCGTAGGCTGGGGATTGCTCAGATGTGTTTCCAAATGACGCCGGAACGCTCATGAACTTCGGTACTGGTGGAAGAATATGAAAATAGGAGGGTCCAAGTTGATAAGCATTTTTGCCGACATTGCATCCTTTGTACTATCATATGTATGGCAAAAGTTTGTTTTCAACGTTACTAAATAGATTCCACCAAAGAAAAGCAAATAGATTATGTTACTTATTCGTTTTGACGTGTTTACGAATTTCACTGAATTTCAGCAAATGGGGTTTTCTGTTTTTTTAATGATTCGTGGTCGTAAGAATGTATCCAGCGAAAGCGATTTGTATTTGTCTTTATTGACAATGAGGACAAGTCATTACACTGGGTCAGCCTATGCAGCTCTCGCTGGTAACGGCTGACCCACAAATACAGACGAACATACAACTTATATACATAACCTGCAGTAAAATCATTACACTATCATAATACATAGTTGATACAATACAATACAATGCATGAGAGAAAGCGATGTGGATGTACCACTGCGTTGCAATAATCTATGTTTAAATGTTGCATCTCCTGAACATAGTACTAGTCTTGAATTCTCGGAAGAAAAGGGACCCAATAGACGGCACTTTACGGATACACTTTACCGATTGGCGAGCATCCAAGCCATGTTCAACTTCTGATTTAAAGCTCAGCACGGTACGGATATTGGGATGTACTTTGGCCATTTGAGCTACGAGCTATTCGTCAACTGCAACCTGATCACCGGCACTAGCCAGGAATCAGCTTCCAATCTAGACGAAGGCAGCTCCGTTCATATTTCACCCTGCCGCGGCTCATTATGTCACGGACGCAATGTCGTTCTGTTCATCTGTAGAGTCCAGGATCATACACTTATCACAGAGCGTCGTGCATGGCCAACTCTCCTCATCTCATCTAATAGATAAAGTATCCCTTTATTCTAACTATCTGACCATTAGGGCAACACTGAAGATCTGGCAACCAGTTTTCTCAACCCTTCTCGGATTTCTGTTTTTCACTTAGTGTCATGTCTGTCTATTCTCAGATATCATCCTCCCATCTTTCCCGTTACCTACCTATCTTGCATTCTTTAATTTCTTCCTCCGTGTACAGTTCCTTGCATGGCAGTTTTGGCTAGTCCCGATGACCGTGACTCTCCATATGTATCAAATCCAAACTGCAATACGACGTACTCCATCACTATCACCCGGTAAGTATGATTTAAGGCTTGTTATTGTACTGTACGGCAGAAACCGTTGTTTCACTGCCAAAGTCGAAGAAGCTGCCAAGAAGTTTAAGCATGAGAAATCGGGCTGTCACTTTCCTCAGACTTCTTCCTGGTGCGCTGCTACCAGGAAGACATACCTCAGAAATTAACATATATTGTTTTCCGTGCCAAAACGATTGATCTTGTAGGTTATGTGATTACAGAAAATACTAAATCGATATTTTGGAAACTGGGGAGAGAGATAGGTAGATGGCTACGACTGTTAAGATGATGAAATTAAATATTGATCCGTAGTTTCCAGCCTCTCGAAAGAGGGCAGTGTCCCCGATTAACTCGCTCCAACATGATACTGTACCATTTAGAATTGTTCTGTTCGTTTAGATTGACAGATTTGATTTCCATTTCGAGTGAGACATCTGTTATGATTATTGGACTTGGGTGGGCCATCTTTGCAGCCAGGGGCTCAATTGTTCACATTGTTCGGGCTGAAACGCAGTGGTCTGGGGCGGCTGCCACTCGGCCCTAACTCAGATGACCTCAATATGACAATTGTTCCAGGTGTGGTCACTGGACTGTGAAGTACTGACGTTTGATTCAAATTCCTTCTAATTTTCCAACGAAAGTGCTCTAAAATGTAATATGAAATTCAAATGCAGGCATCCTTTATCCCACTAGATTAAAAACGCATCCAGAAAAAAAGAACTATTGTCAGTATCTTATGCTATTTGTCGTGGGGATTATGTGAGAATTATGTAAAGTCGTCACCTAATCCCTACAAGCCGAGGGAACATGGTTATTATCATTATGAGCTAATCATTCTTTGATTATGATAATGAAGTAGGGGATTTTCCAATACAGCGGCCCCAAACTTATCATCCTCGGCATTCGCACAGTCTGACGGTGAAGCATGCATAAGGTACATGTATGAGGGGTAAAATAGTGCCATAAAATGCAAAATCATGAGGCAAATTTTGGCACAAAGTTCCTGGATTACAGGAATTACGACTTTCTCGATCATCAACTCCCCCCCCCCCCCCTACTTTGCCCCTGAAAGGGCTATTTGGGGGTTAATGAATGTAGATGTAGATCAAGATGTTAATTAGATATGTGCGTATTTGATTTATTGTACAAAAATGTCACCACAAAAATTAACAGATTAACAGAACGTTTGACTTATAATGATATATCAATCATGAGTTTACACAATAGTTTGCCTCCACTCATTTTTATTCTTTTAGCTGTATGATAATGATTATTGTTCTTATAGCTAGTGCCATTTGCATGTTTTTACGAATAGGCGTTTTGCATTTTAAGCTAAAGCATATGTCCGTTTAGAATACTTAATACTTCGGTTAACTCTTCGATGTATGTAAGGGGCCGTCATATACAGTCTGCATTAAGTAACGACATAGAAGCGAGTGTACTGAGCATTCCTTGATAAAGAATGGTGTTGTTCAGTCAAAATGTATTTCATCGGATGCTACTTTGTAAGTTCGTTTGTTGTTTGTTTGTTTGTTTGCTTATTTGTTTGTTTGTCTCTTTGTGTTGCATACCCGGTAAACCACCTCATGGCATAACACACCAGGTTTGTGCGGAACAGTACAAGCTGCATATCCGGGCAGATCTATTTGATCCACTCACAATGGGAAGGACCCCTACTCTTTTCGATAAGTGTGGTGGCTTTTTTTAACGTGCTCGAGGTGTGACTCTCCTTAACACTTTACTTCCGTTGCAAATTAGTCCCATTGCGTTTTAGAGGCCGTGAGTTGTTATCCACTTTGTGTAGGGTATGGTATTGGAATGCTGAGCCCATGCCTCTCCTTTCATCGCCTTTTACCTCCTTAATAGAAGTAAGGTACACATTTACACCTGGGTGGAGTGAGAAAAGTCGTGTAAAGTGCCTTTTCCAAGGACACAATGTCTGGCCGGGGGTCGATCTCATGTCCTCTAGATCTAGTATATAGGCACTTGGTCATTCGACGGCTAAATCTGTTACAATATGCCGCTTGTGAAGTAGATTCCAGTGCTTGTGTGTGTTTTTCTCTTCATTTTCAGTCTGCTTTGCATTCAGCATGCGGATGTCTTTAATTTGTTTGGCACCGTAGTCTTCATGATCCGAGTCGACATCACACGTACATTTCCCATCTCTGAAAATGTCTCTACTTAATGTTATCACCTCGTTGACTCGGATGGCGATGTTGTAAGTTGTTCTGTGCGTGTGTCGCCACGAAGAAAGATGAAGTGTTTTCCCCGAAGACTGTACGAGCGGTGTATAAGAAACTCATGAACCTCGCAAACTCGACCTCTGCTCTATCGTGGATATCGGGCATGATAAGAGGAACATCACAATCAGGAAGACCTCGTGTGTAAAATACGAAATAAGAAGCATAAAAGTTCATCTAAGCTGGTAAAATGCATTATGAAGAAGTAAACTGTTTTAAAAAGAATTGGCTGGAATGTTCATTGACTTGCTCAGTCTTCTTCGTCTGTATGACGCAATCGCTGTGGACACGTGACTTTATGCACGTGTGACGTCAGTAATTGTCGGAAGTCAATATCGCCCTCCATCCCGGTTGAGAGAAGGCTGGGGCACCCTGATTAATTCTCATTAATTCTCTCCTGTTCGGTACCCACAATATCAACACCCCAACGAAATTGCGTGCCACGGGGAGAAAAAAGGTAGACCAATTGATGATTGATTCTATATTGATTTTGTGAATTTCTAGGATTCCATGCTATGCTGCTACGTTACTCTGTAAAAGACTGCGTTTTCTATTAACTTGAACTGTCAAACTTGAATAAAGGACAACTCAATTTTGAAAATGCGTTGACTTAAAAAAATATTGCATGTAAGGCGATGTTGACACGCCACGACAGTGAGCGAAAGAGTCTTTTTTTTATATCATACAGTTTTTTTTTTTTATTAAACAACAGAAGAATATACAGGACACAGAGGTGACGTACTCTAGCTGAAGCTAATATTAAGCATCACCTCTGGAAAAAAAATACAAGTTACATAGACAAGTACAATAGCAATGAGAAACAGCAATTGGGTCGTCCAATACAAACAAGCTAACAAACAAACAAACAATGAATATATCAATATACCTGAACTAAGTTTTAAAACGTCTGCTTGTCAAAATATAGTGCTGAGTCAAGCCTAAAATGTTACAGTTGAAATCATACGAAACAAAGGATGAACCTCTTAATAATAAATAAATGAAGGCTTGATCAGACAAAGTATCAATATCAAGAATAGGGGCTAAAAGGTTCCGTAGGTTGCCCAGAAGGTTGAGTCTTTGCTGATTGTATATAGGGCAGTACAAAAGATAATGAGCAACGCTTTCGCTTCGACATCCGCAAGTGCAGGCTGGACTTGTTGCTAAGTTGCGTGTAAATAAACTTAGGTTAAGACTGCACGTGCCGGTGCGAAGGCGTGTGAGGAGGGCGCAAGTGTACCGGGGGCCATGACTAAAATGTGAATAGAAAGAAGGACGTACTAATTTCACTAGATGTTTTTTAAACAACGAAAGATTTAAGGATCGAACAGCTATACCAAGACCGTTCCAATGATGCGTTGCATAAGGAATAAAAGACTTTTGATATCGAGTTGTAGAGCAGAGCGGTATCCTTAGATTAAGTTTGTTGCGAAGATTATAAGAAGTAGAAATGGAGACTTCAGGAGGGATCAAATCCTTAAGATACTGGCGAGTATGGCCATGGACAATTTTGTAGAACATGATCAGAGAGTGAACGTGACGACGATCCGAAAGTTTTTCCCAACCTAATTCAGAAAGTAGCGAAGAATACGAAGACCCTCTTACAGCCCCTGAGACTGCAAGCGCGCATTCGTATTGGACACGTTCTAATCGCTGGGAATCATATAAAGTACATCCATGCCAAATAATGTCAGCATATTCAAGGAGAGGACGAATAAAGGATTTATAAATAACATCAAGTACTGTTCGTGATAATCTGAATTTCAATTTGTTAAGAGTGGACACTCGTTTGGACGCCTTGCCAATCATATGAGAAATTTGTGTTTCCCATAACAAGGTGGACGTAAGAAAAGTCCCTATATGCTTGTGGGTTTTGACTGATTTGATAACACAGTTATCAAGAAGAAGAGGGGGGTGGTCGGGAGGATTTGATTTCTTAGAAAAACACATTTCTTCAGTCTTTAAAGGGTTTAGGTTCATAAGCCATGTTGAAGACCAAAATGATATCTTCCTAAGATCAGTATTGAGTCGATCAGCTGTAACGTTAGGATCTTCCACAATGTCCAATAATGAACTATCGTCAGCAAATAAAAAAGGGCATGTAACTAGACCGTCCACCATGTCATTAATGAAGACAAGAAATAAGAGAGGCCCTAAAACTGAACCCTGAGGTACACCTGCGCCAACATAACTCCAATCCGAACATTGACCATCAATAACAACTCTTTGCTCTCTGTCAGAGAGGTAGCTATGGAACCAATTTAAGATTGGGCCGTCGACACCGTTTCTCTGCAGCTTGAAAATAAGTCCTTTATGCCAGACTTTGTCAAATGCTCTAGAAAAGTCTAAGTAAACCGCTCTGACTTCTTTGTTGGAATCTAGAGCATTAAAGATTTTATCAGTAATACAAATAAGTTGATTTACTGTCGAATCTCCGCGGATGAAGCCCGACTGGAGGGAATATAGTAAATTTTGAGACATCAAATGGTTATACAAGTGTTTGGATACAATTTTTTCTAAAATTTTGGACAAACAGGGCAACAGAGATACGGGGCGATAATTAGATACATCATCTGGTTCTCCCTTTTTGAAAATTGGAACCACGTTTGCCCGTTTCCAGGCCTTTGGAAAGACACCATGGCAAAATGACAAATTGAAAACGTAAGCGATCTTATCAGATATGTAAGGGCATATGAGTTTAAGAAAGCGATTATCAACATTATCGTGACCACACGCTTTGGATATATCTAGAGCGGATACATAGAGTTCAATCTCGGCAGGTGTGGTAAAACATTCTGAAAATCGGACATCAGTGAGAAAATCAAGTTGTGGGAGGCTTGCCTTGGTGTCATCTACAGAGGCCTGAGCAGTGAAAAAATTGTTGAACATGGTTGCCTTTTCACAAGAATCAGTTACATACAAGTGACCTGACCTTAAGGGAGGAATATTAGAACTCACTTTGCTACAATAGAAAGATTTAACAATGTGCCACCATTTCTTACTAGAACAAGGAGAAGACGTCAAGGAGTCAGCGAGACGGCTGTTGTAGTTAGACTTAGCAAGTGATATTTCGCGTACTAGTTTATTTCTGACATTACGGTATGCAGTTTTAATAGTTTTACTTCTAGAAATGTATACCATGTCCCCCCACGAACGACACCAGTGGTATCCCATAGTTCACCATTACTTCTGACGTCAATGGCGCCAAAACGACCATTTCTGTGACGCGCCGTCTTTCCAAATGTTCGCCGAGTGAGTCTCATTACGTGTGCACCGCAAATACTGCCGCAATCTTGAACATGAACTTGGCATCGTCCCATATCGACTTTTAACGCGATTGCAGCGCTGATTATGTACATACCGTATTTATAGACATTCATTAATCACCAATAAGAAAGAAAATAGATCATTCTGTAATCAGAAAATTTTCAATCTGGGATTTTGTTATCGTAATCGAATCTTGGTATTCTATCTTGTTTTGCGTTTCTTGTAGGACTGCAAAATGATCTTCTTGGACCGTTATTCTACGAAAAAGTATCCATGCAATTATGAAGTCCTGAACGAGGGAAGTACAATTTCAGATTAGTGCATTCGTCTTTGCGTCCGGTGTATGTAATAGCACATACGTTTAGGTCAGGTTCAGTGATTGAACTTTAAAAGGTAGCTGAAGGCAGCAATGGAAAACATCGAGTCGTATTCAAGCGGCGTAGCTGAAAAAAAAAATCACAATTTTGTGTGAATGCAATAAATTTTCCACACATGTTGTTTAATGTACTAGTATTCTAAACACATGGGGCATTTCCATGTCTGACAAAGAGCGAGTTTCTTGCATCTTTGGCTACATTAGAATGTATATCTAATTACATGTATGTTAAAATTTGCTGCAAAAATTCAATTAAGTAACCTCCACACACAAGTGTAGGATGCTTGTTAATTAGTCGAGTTTCAAACGTGCTTTTTTCCCATTTTCACCTCAAAGAACATTCTTTAATTGTTTTTTTTCTACTGTAGAAATGACACATAAAATATGGTTACAGTGACAAAGGCACACCGACCACCGACACACCTTTTTATCATATTTACCCGGTTTGGCCTTGGCTTCGGACAATGTATCACTTCTCTGTCCTAGAAACTAGTTTGGGGACGCAGCCTCCTACTTACCGCTCATCTGAATCTATGGCACATTCACATCCGCGTTCCGCTCCATCTGTCTTGTCTATGAAGTGTCAGGACGCCATGTGCATTTCACTGTCAGACGACAAGGAGTCTAGAGGGACGGGAAACAAGGAGGTCTGAATCTTGCAAGTTTTTTTTTATTTGATGTTGGTTCATTTCAAAATTGTTATTATTGGGGGATTGTTGGATGTGCGTTAAAATGTTTAGAAGTAGGGGGTGTTGTTACAATTGCTTGTTTGTTTGTTTGTTTGTTTGTTTGTTTGACATTCTTCTTGAACGTCTTGTTATCTATTTATTTCTTGAAACTTCATGGTTTTGAAGCACACATTAACACACAGGCACATACATACAAATATGAACATACACGCAGTAACATACACACACTCGTGTACACATATACACGCACTGACTCAAAAACACATACAACCACACACACACTCACTCACACACACACACACACTCAAACACACACTGACACACACTCATACACACCAGACACACTCACACACACTCACACACACACACAAACACACAAACACACACACACACACATACACTTTCTAAACACAAGTTAGAAACGTATCTGGCCAAGATAGCCGTCCTTGCAGCCTCGACCCCATTATTGCACCTCAGACAGCGCTAATAGCCTGGGCCATTACCCGGAGACTCCTTATCAACTGAAGGCCTTTCGAATCACTTTCCTTGATTGTCTGAGTGAGTAACAGAAAGGTATGCCCCATTACGTCGAACATGGTTATAACCGCGGCAACAAACAAAGTACAGACCTACTGAGGAAAATTGCTCCGCAGCGCAACCATTTGTGTTCATTATATGTTGCATGTTTCTGCATGCACTTTAGTGGCGCATTTGTGAAACATCCAATATGGTTTTACAGTTTTGAAATTGCAATTGATGCTTGTGACCTGTATGTAATTGGAAAAACTCTGGCATTGCGCTCTAATGAAGAAAATCAAGTCTAATTCATAGTTTGATTTGTGGTAAACTGAGCTTATTCTAGGACCTGCCACCGCGTCAATATGCGTCTTTCGTCGGTTGTAATTATCGTTCAAAACTGTAACACTGCAAACAAAGTATATGTTTTGGTTTATCAATGATATTTCTGTGAGATACACACAGAGCTTTAAAAGACGCATCTGTACTGAACTACGGTTTCATTCCGAATAAACAATTCGGCTTTGGTGACGAGATACAACAACTGTTCAAACGTTCTGCTGCAGTACCAAGAAAAGCCGTCAGGAGGGAAAAATCAGATCAGCCCAATACCTAACCACATGCTTAATATGATAACAATCAAGCCGTAGCTTTTTAACCTAGGCTGTCCAACAATCAAATTTAAACGCCACAAAATCGTCTTGTCGATTTAGTTGTGGTTTGAACTACAATACTACCTTGAGTCGCACTGTGGCGTTTGTGAAAGCTGCAATAAGGATTAACCAGGGAGTTACGAGGATGTGCGGCAAACATGTCGGCACGATTTTACTCAGGGTGTATATACGTAGTTCTTCCAAAAATGTATGACAGCAGCCTATCCCCGGCTATTAGCTGTAGTATAACTTCTTTCTGTTTAACGCCATTGTTAACGTTTTATAACAGCAGTGATGCGGCATTTTACGGTGTCGTTGCATTTAACTAACCTTCATAAATATGCCATTTGTAATTTTGCGGATAACCCTAAAGCAGTTGATGATTCTTTCATTCTGAAACCCGTAATCATTTCCCGTAAAGTTTATGTGCTAAAATTGAGTCCTGTGACCTGCAGTTCCATTTCAAGTCGCTACAGACAGATGGCGCTTTCTGCGGACGTGCGCACTGCATTTCAACCGGCAGGTCACCAGTAGCCGCAGGTCGCCAACCCTGTTATGCAAGCGTGAGTCCAACTAAACTCTCCTTTATATCTATCCTGTTCATGAAATATTGCATCCTCGTGGTAAACAAGCAAGTCTTTTTAATGGTAAGCAGACCAAATAAAAATAGTAATGATTATACGATGATAGTTGACCCTTAAGATTAAGGGTACACCAAACGATATGTAGTAAACCACTCTACCTGGCTTTGATGGGTGCCCTTTTTGATCAGCGTGCCACCTCTACCAGGTAAGTAACTGGTTGGTTGTTCAAACAAGCAAACCTCTCTGTGTTCTGTGTTCTTTCCAATGTGACCAAGCCACAGCTAGGCTAATCTATCAGTGACCTGGATCTTTTGGTGCGTTACGTATCCGATTTCACCTGTGGTTGACCTTTGTACCCCAGAGTTTGTATGCTGGGTAAACATACATTTGGAGTCAAGCATGAGAAGCACTAAAATCAGACTTCGTAAAAGTGCGACACGTCCTATCTGTTCTCGGGCCGTCCTTCTACCTCTTGGTAGGAATCTATCAGGATGAAACCAGGCCAGCATGCGCTTTCAAGCTGTTTATTCTCCAGGTCTCTGCACAGGTATCTTTGCCTGCCGGGGTTCTCTCTTGAGCTTCTCGTGCTACGTCATATACGCATGCGTGTTAGTCTAACATGTTAAACAGTTACTGGTGCTAATAAGCTCCACATGTTACAAAGTACTTACCCAAAGTTCAATCTCAAAAATTCTTCTCCACCACAAAGCCAGAATGGTTTACTTGATAACAATGTAAAGAAAATAGGCTGTTTACCAGCTCGAACGACGGGTACAGATCCCGGAAGTAAACAACATTTGACCCAGTTTTCGGCTTTCCCTCAGGGCAGGCCTGATCAAATTACTCACATATTACATACATGTGCTTACGCCAACTAATCTGGTGAACTGAACACATTTTGACCAAAATGGGAAACTTTAATAGACCCAGCCGGTTCATTCTAACCAAAAAGGTCTCCAGATTGGGCCAAAACTTTCAAGAAAAAGAAAGGTTTTCAAGGATTTTAAGTTGGCCTCCACCGCGCAGGTCCACTGTAACGTCTACCCTAAACGCGTTGACGATACTTGGATACTATGCTCTTCTCTGTATAATGTTAACGTTTACTCCTCATGTTGTACACAGGCAAACCTGTACAAGTGACCACCTCTATATTAGGACCACCTGGCCAATGCGACCACATTTTGGTGGTCCCTCGTATATTTTTCCCATTTTTCCCACCAAGCATTAAGACTCCTTTCTATGGTGACCACCTGTCCACATAGACCAGATTTTATTGGTCCCTTGAGTGGTCTTCTTGTGCACTACTGTAGTTTCCTACTATACTATAGAATCATTAGAATGAATTATGCATATGCGTAACGATTTAGATTGTACTGATGATTTGATTACGAGAGAGTGCACTTTGGACTGCGCTTGTGTCCCCTGTTTACGTAGCAAAAACAAAGCTTGAGCGAGAAGATGCGTTGACCGATAGCGCTCAACGAAAATGGTACAAATATTTGAACGGCGCAGGTATTTTGTCTTGTGAGAGAAATGAAAACGTAGTTTTGATATCTATCAAACCTGTGCATTTTCGTATTCCCCAATTTGTGTGTGTGTCTATGTTTCCGGACTTTATATCATAACTCAAGAATATCTAGGTGTATTGGGAAGATATTTGGTTTGTGGTTAGGTGATGGGAAGACGAAGGTCAGCAGGGCTGATTTTGGTGCCCCCTGGTGTGTGACCGTAGTATTGCAACAAAACATCCGTTTTTGTTGTTTTCAGTATCACCACGATGGAAGGCCACATTCCCGTTGTAGACTTCGGTCCGTATGGCCTCTCCAAAGACAACGCGAACGAGGCTGACCTTCAACCCCTGGCTGACAAGTTGGTCCACACCTTCGCTACTGTCGGGTTTGTGTACCTGGTCAACACTGGGATACAGAAATCTGAGGTGAGATTTTGATTTTTCTAACCATTTCTTGTACATGTGTTCTTCATATAGATCTCATCAATGCAAAAATAGGGATGATAATAAAAACTATATAAAAGACTGCTTTTTCATTAGAAAAAAATACCGAAACTAATGATTATCCCCACTCGATTGTAACACTATATCAAAGACTTATGCTAGCCCTTATTGTTATTAGGCTGTTAAGTTTTATTCTGTACCTCTATTTTGTACTATGCATGTGTTGTTGGTATACATTGTACCGTGTACAATAAAGTTCTTCTTCTTCCAAATTAGTTTCTGGAAAATATGTAACAGACAATAGACAGACCAAAAACAATACGTCTCCATTAATTAGTATTGACCCCAATGACCTGGACTATCATGTCTGATAAACGACTAGTTCTACCACCTCTGACCTCTACTGCCCGCCATTCCGGGAAGTCTGACCTTCGCGGTTTGACCTTTTCCCACTCACTGACCACCGACCGACCACCTGCCTTCAGTCACACGCCACATTAACATAACTTGCAAGCAAATCTATCGGTGGCAAGGAAAGTATCCAAAGGGCAAAAGCAGTTTTATTGGCCACTGCTTTTGCCCTTTGTTTTTGCCACCGATAGATCTGTTTAACTTTAAAGGGGGAGTCCTATCCAATTTTACCGCCCTGGTTCCAAATCCTATTTCTCAGTCCCTTGAGTGGTTGTTGAGACCAGTTTTGACTGTACGTTGTTGTTATCATGTCCAGTCGGAGGAACTGTTCGGCGTGGCTGACAGGTTCTTTGACCTGCCGCTGGACGCGAAGGAGAAGTACGCCCGGCCGCAGGACAAGACCCGCAACCGCCATGGATGGGTCTGTGTCGCCAGGGAGAGGTAAGGGGCAGACCGTGAATGGGTGTGATGGATGGGTATGCGGTACATTGAGGGACGGATCAAGAATTCTCGCAGTGGGTCTGCATCGATGAATTGTGATAAAACACTTCCAATTGGCCAGCAATGGCTTGTATTTGGATAAAGTAAAGTAAAACGTACTATATCCAAAGACAAACGATTGTGGGTTCGAAACGATCCACAGAATAACGGTTCATCATGATCGTTTCGAACCTAATACAGACAAACAAGCAAAACAGCGGTCTTCTTGGCCAAGAAAATGATGAACCATGTCTATAGCATGGCGTGTGTCCTCTGCTCTTTTGCATCGGGTGCATAGGTTTCAACTTTCACTTCTCTTTTCTTCTGCAGAAGCAACTTGGAAACACTTGGAAATCTCAAGGAAGCTTTCGATGTCAACATGCCTCTTTCCGAGGGCCAGGTGAGTAGCATTCCTTTGCTTTTTTTATCGGACATTGTGCTAATATATATTCCATTATGAAAACTGGACACAATAGGTAGGTCTACAAGATTTTCAGTTTGTAGAGTTGCCAATGTTTAACTACCGGGTTTCTATTGTAAAACCGCGCCAATCTAATCTTCCGTTATTCCCTTTCTCGGCTTTGCACATTTGGGCAGACTTGGCCGACAGAAGTTCCGGAGTTTGAAGACAAGGTTGTGACGTTCTATGAGAAATGTCGCCGTCTGGACTTGAGGATACTAGAGCTCATCGGCAGAGGTCTGCACATTCCGGTAGGGGGCGCTGCAGTAACGCTGTCTGTTTTAGATATTCATATTTTGTATAACAATCCTTCCAGTCTTTCTCAAGGAAGGGGCTCTCCATTTCTCCTGTGACATCTGTTTATGCAGATAAGATACGCGCACGTGACTCATCAAGTAGTGGGTAAAATGTTGTAGGTAGCTTATGGTGCCCTCTGTTTACATAGTAAGATTGATGTAGGCTGAACTAAAGGCTAAGCTAAATCTCTCTCTCTCACTACCTTTCCTTGTCTGTCTCTCTCCCTCTCACACACTTCTTCTCTCTCTCTCTCTCTCTCTCTCTCTCTCTCTCTCTCTCTCTCTCTCTCTCTCTCTCTCTCTCTCTCTCTCTCTCTCTCTCTCTCTCCCTCCCTCCCTCCCTCCCTCTCTCTCTCTCTCTCTCTCTCTCTCTCTCTCTCTCTCTCTCTCTCTCTCTCTCTCTCTCTCTCTCTCTCTCTCTCTCTCTCTCTCTCTCTCTTTCTCTTGATGTCTTGAATCACGGTTTTATAACAATATTGAAATATATTCTGTAGGATGTTCCCGGCTTCCTGAGTATGTTTCAGTACATGGGGAGGGGGGCGAACAGTACCACTCTCAGCGCGCTTCGTTACCCACCTGTCCCCGATGACGTCAATGAGAAACAAATGCGGTTTGTTTCCTTTTTCTTTCGTACTTCTTCGTTATCTTTTTACTAAGATATGATCAAATTGAAATCTGTAAAGCCATATCTCAAAATTTTATCCCATTTTATCTCGTTTTGGACGTATTCTGTTCCTAGAGCTTAGCAAATGTTGTCCTTTGTAACATTAGATAACGTTAGATTATTTACTTACTAGATAAGATCGTAACTGGGTGTTCATTCGTAAGAAGTAATTATTATGTTGCCATGGTGATTCTTTTGTTTACAGATGCGGGGAACACACAGACTGGGGCGCCATTACACTTCTATTCCAAGATGGCGTCTCTGGCTTGGAGGTACTAAACTTCTCTCACAGCTTGTTTGTGGTGTCTCAGATGAAGAACCCTCGTGTGCTTTAGCCTATCTCAGTTGAGTTGGAAAGGCATTAATATTTTTCTGAAGTTCATCCAGCACGAATCACTAGCACGTCAGTTTGATACAACTAACATACAGTCGATAGCCCAAGTACACCTTGAAGCCCCTGTCACACATTCAGGACCTTCCCATGACTTTGCTCCCGGCCACTCCCAAACCAAGAACGGTGCTGTGTTTGGAGTAGCTTGGAATCCATCTTATCATACCTCTAGTTCAGTCCTTTGATCGCATCTGAACAGAATATGGCTTTCCCGCCTTTCAGCTTTTAAAATTATATTCGGCTGGCACAGACGACTCGTGAATATTAACGATAGATGGTAGGTAACCTTGTCGACCAGCTCCCAACCACATATCACTCACGACTAACACCCAACCATGGTCTGGAGAAGGTCGGAAGGTCATGGTCGACAATGTGTGACAGGGTTTTAACGTTTCATTTTTATTTCAGGTTATGAACAAGGAAGGCGACTACAAGCCCGCCCCGTACCTCCCCGGTAGCGTCCTGGTGAACATAGGGGACATGTTACAGCGGTGGTCAGGCGATAAACTCGTGTCCACTGTAAGTCTAACATCATCTGTTGTTTCAGTGATTTATAAGGGGCATGGATGGATTTGGGTATGAATTATAGTTTTGTTTTTAACTTTAATAGCATTTGAAAGTGGCTGTTGAAATTAAAACGATGGTAGTAACAAAAATGTTTGCATCATTGTGAAGATGATCCTGTCAATTATTCGAAAGTATGCACTTGACGATCTTGTCAACAGGAGGAATATTCTGTTATTGACAGGGTCATCAGGTGCAAGTTTTCCGAGAATTGACAGAATGATTCTGACTGCTTATGTAACTTGTATGTACATTCAAATTATTTTTTTTTGCCCAGGAATTCTAACTACTTACAAAATTAACCTTCTGCCCGCAGCCTTAATTCATAACCAATACAAACTTGGTGCCAAACGGCTACATTGGCAGGCTGAAGTTTAAAGTATGTTCACTAAAGGAAACAAAGTATTCAAAGTATCCAATAGCTCCTGGCCTATCATTTTGCCTCTGTTTCCCAGAAACACCGCGTGGTGATGCCGGAGTCGGGGGCAGACCGGAAGTCGTTCCGCAGGTCCATCGCGTTCTTCACGCACCCTGACGAGGACACCCGACTGGTCTGTCTGGACGGGTCCAACAAGTATGACCCCATCACGGCCAAACAGCACGTGCAGCAGAAGCTCAACTGGTCCTATCTAGACAGCTAAAACCCCTGTCACGCATTCAAGACCTTCCCACAACTTTGCTCCCGATCAGAGCACAATCAACTGTTTATGCAATTTGATAGTTGTTTATGTCCAGGACACGAAAATAGTGTGTCTGGACGGGTCCAACAAGTACTACCCCATCACGGCCAAACATCACGTGCAGCAGAAGCTCAAGTGGTCTTATCTAGACAGCTAAAACCCCTGTCACACGTTCAGGACCTTCCACGAATTTGCTCCGAGTCCCGATCAGAGCACAATCAACCGTTTATGCAATTTGATAGTTGTTTATGTCCAGGACACGAAAATGGTGTGTCTGGACGGGTCCAACAAGTACTACCCCATCACGGCCAAACATCACGTGCAGCAGAAGCTCAAGTGGTCTTATCTAGACAGCTAAAACCCTGTCACACGTTCAGGACCTTCCCACGACTTTGCTCCGAGTCCCGATCAGAGCACAATCAACCGTTTATGCAATTTGATAGTTGTTTATGTCCAGGACACGAAACTGGTGTGTCTGGGCGGGTCCAACACGTACGACCCCATCACGGCCAAACATCACGTGCAGCAGAAGGTCAAGTGGTCTTATCTAGACAGCTAAAACCCTGTCACCGGTTCAGGACTTCCCATGACATTGCTCCCTACTACTTCTTTAGTGCTAAGGTCGTGATTATCTAGTGATTCTCGTTTTGTCCTTTTCCCCCCAGAAACAGCCAAACAACACATGCAGCAGAAGCTCAAGTGGTCCTATCTAGACAGCTAAAGGCTCTTACTTTAGGGAAATAAATGTTTTTCTGACACAACCAATCCGACGTTTAGATACCACCCTAAAGCTGCGTTCTGCAATTCAAAGTGAACCAGTCCGAATTGCCCAGAGGATGGAGACAGACGGCAGCCAAAATGTCGGCTGAATAAAACGCCTGGTTGTGTCTTAGTCACCTCTGAAATCAAATATGTTCCCTTTCTGGACTATATCCCGAATGAACATATAGTCTTGAAATACTGCATTTTCTTCAACTGTTCAAAGCATATACCCATAAATGTTTTCTTTTATCATGAATAGAAAGAAGGTGATACTTGTAATTCCTATGGAATGATGTAAATATAATCTCATCATGTGTGTTCAGTGTTGTGTTGATACAAGTTAAAAGAAGTGCTTCAAACATGACCAGTTGATAGTCACTGCATTTTATGATATGTTTTTATGCTTTAGTGTGGTTAAATTCAAAACTCGCAATATCACACAAGGATTGCATAACACAAAGATACAAAATTCTTGGAAATAAAGTCACAATTTAACCCTAATTGTGACCATCATCTTCAAAATATACTCAATCGTTCCATTTTTACGTGGGATAGACATGCAAGGTGGTACTCTACATCTTTTCATCATGAGATGGGTCTACCTAAAAACAAATTTATTAAAAAGGGGAAACACAGTGTTTTGCTAGAAGGCAATCAACAGAAGTGGACATAAAAGTCTCTGGTCTGGCCATATACCAGCAAAATTGGTAAAGTACAAAAAATCAATGATCACAAGTTTGCTATTCACTATAAAGAAATCTAACTGCTATGCATTGACACACATTCTTAGTCTTCTTACAGTCAGAGAAACAAGACAGTACCAAATTGAATGAGCTTGAAATTGCCTGTCAAAGCTTGCTTCCTATCAAGTCGCATTCTATGCTTTAGGCCTACATGTATATGTACATGTCCCATTGGATAATAAACTCTGTCTCAGTTAATATCTAACTGGCACAAAACATGTCACAACACTCAAGCTAACCAATCTAAAAAAAATGTAAATTATGAATACATATTATCTTGTCAGTTGTTACAACTTTTTTCTTTACTTTTCCTACATACAAATTGAAACCATACTGATGAAACATTATTTCTAAGTATTAGTAACTAAGGAAAGCATCCAAAAAACACAAACCTTTGCCAACTTAATGCAGACCATTCTGAATCAGATCTATGCATGAGAGCTTTCAATTTGTTATGATCCTGTATCTCAATTGAATCTGATTTGTAGAAGGCCAAGTCCAAGGACATTGCCCAGGCTATATAAAAGCATATCACTGTTGAAAACTGAAAACTTATTTGTGTTTATATTTGACATTGATCATAACCTGTGTAAAGTTCGATTATACAAGTCACGATAATTTTTGTCAAGAGAATCTTTGAGCCAATCATGAGCTTGCATGCTCCTTCCCCAGACACTTCAGTGTCTTCCTAGCTGCCACCTGTACAGCATATGGCGTACTCTGTGTCAAAAGTTCTCTCAGCACCTCTTCTACCCTAGTCTCACTCACAATGGTCTCCCTGACGCTGTCAACCTCAGCAAACCTCTGCACACACAACATGGAGCACTCTTTCTCTTTGTCAGTACCACTTTCTATCAGATGGATCAAAGTGTCCATCACACCTTTCTCTACAAATGCATGCTTGTTGCCATCCTGGCAAGATAGAGCAAGCAGATCTTTCACACAGTCTTTTGCTGACACATGTGCAATTCCAAAATATGTTGCATGCTTGGCATCTCCTACAGCTGTTTTCAGCGTATTCATAAAGAAATCTGTATCTTCTGCCTGCAACTGAATAGTACTTAGCTCTTCAGCATCGACAATGTGTGCCAGACAGGAGAGAGTTAGCACTTTCAGGGCCATGTCTTCATTGCTCAGGTGTTTCTTCAGCAGTTCCACTGCTCCAGTGTCTCTTAAGTAGTCCTTGTTGTCAGCCACTCTTGCACAGTTGCCCAAAGTGGTAACAAGAATCTGTATCCACTCTTGCTTGACCTACAAAAGTTTAAAAAAAGAACAACTCCTGATTCAAATTAACAAAACAGGACTACCAGTCAGTACATTCTAGAAAACATAAGAGTTGTATTACACTAATACACTGGCAGAAAAATAGACCTGTTGCAGAGAAGTGACCACTTACATCAGATTTCTCCATGTCATAACGGCGTGCAAGCTCCTCCACTGTCATCTGCAGAAGCCCACTTCTGCACAGAATATGGCTGAACTCACTACTTACATAAGCACAGTCGTTGATAATACCATACAACACTTTCAAACATTCATATAACTGTTCTGCCTCTGTGTCATCATGCTGGATGGCTTGTGATGACAGGAAGCTTCCATACTCCATCAGAACTTCAGCAGCACCAATGTTGGACAGGTGGTCTCCCAAAAGCTTCTTTAATACAGGGTTACTCTTGAGTGGAATGAGAATGTGCTGAATCAAAGCACGATTCACTTCCTCATTTGAATCCAAGTCCTTGCTCCTCATCAGTTCTATGACCTGGGTCGCTCCATCCAGCAAACGTAGCATCTTCCTCCTTCTAACCTCCACTTCTTCTCCAGACTCACTCTCACGATGCTTCGCTACAACGGTCTTGTCATCATCCGCAGACTTTTCTAGAAATGAACAAAAAGGATCAAATTAAAGGGGAGCAATACTTAACATTGAAAAACCTACTGTACTATGCTGAATATACCCCCTAAGTCAAGCCGTTACTTGTTTTACATATTAAGTCTCCCACCATTTGCAACTTGCGCTATGCTGACAGCTACTCGACTGATTGAATTCGGTGAAGTTAGGAAGCGGCATGTCCCCATCAGTTCTTATATATATATGAATAAGGGCTTTTTGTGCTGGCTTTCTCGAAAATGGATTTACATGTAGAGGAATTTTTCAACGAATTAGATGGAATCGACGAGTTAGCAGATGTTTCCAAGTTACAGTCAATGTTGGGAAGGTCTACAAGGAAAGCCAGCTCCAAAATCCCTTTCATTGTACAGTTGTAATCATCTTTCTGTGTCATCTCAAGCTGACATTGTCCCTAAACGCTGAATGTCGTTTTTCAAATTTGACTGTTATAATGGTGGATGCTATACAACTTGATCTTGGATAGTATAGTGAAGTTACACATGGCATATGAAATTAAACATGTTCATCATCTGTTTCCAAAGAAATCCTTCTATGATGAGATGTTGACTTTGCTGCTGCTTTAAGGAAAGGTAGAATATTAGAATAACTTAATGATCCTGGAACATACTTTTCTCAGCTTCTTCTTGTAACGTCTTCACAACAGTCTTCTTTAGGACTTCCTGGAGCTTGCCACTTGTCAGAAGATCTACTTCATCCTCCTCCACTATCCCTGCACAAGACCTGCAGGCTCCACAGTCATCACATCCAGCGTCACCATCTCCACAGCCAGTCACACTACAGTTAGGAACAATAAGCAGTTATGCTTTCCCTGTTGGCTGACTGAATTTCCGAGTAGTCTTCTCTCAACTTTCAAGTTTGTCTTAGTCTAATTCAATCATATGAATATCTTTAACCTCGTTGGTCTATTGCTCGTTGCTGTGTTTTTCATCCATTGCCATTGATATGCAATACATAGTTTGTCTGCCTTTCTCAGTTCCAAGTTCCAGAAAATGTTACAATTATATCGTACCTGCCAGGGATCCTCCTTGTTGTTCCTCGTGCATAGCAGAGTTTCCCTTCTCCTGTACATTCCCCACAGACAACACAGATCATGCACCTGCCACGACTCCAGTTGTGCTCACCACGGCTACAAATTGCAGCTGATTTCCAATCTTCAGCAGCTGCAATGCAGTAGTATGGTACAATAGAAAACGGATTCTTAACTTAGAGCTCATTCTGAATCAAAGTTGAACTGTAATTTCCAACAAAGAAAGTTGAACTTATCACGTTTTTCAACTGTTTAGATTACTCTTGTCTTTGTCAATGAATGAGTGGATCCACTGCTGTCTCTTGTCCTCATTACTTGTACCAGAAAGCTGTGTACTGCCCCTCATTTGCTATGGAAATCATGCCCTAATTTTGCATGATTAATGATGATTTCAATATCAACCTGATTGACATGTCACAAATATGAAATTCCCATCATCTACCATTTTTACTATGAAAGTTTTTCAATGAGGTCCTTGTTTGCATAAGTTATGTCTATTGATGATTTTCTGAAGAGGAAGTTCCCATGAGTGAAATCTCTATCCTGGCACAGAAGGCTTGATTTTTGTAGCATTGTTTTCATTACCATCGCCAACAAGGTAGCCAGCGCTGAATATCTGTGTGGCTGTCTGTCAGTGAACACCATGACTCCATAAGTGGTGC
Organism: Branchiostoma lanceolatum; assembly: GCF_035083965.1. Classification (NCBI taxonomy): domain Eukaryota; kingdom Metazoa; phylum Chordata; class Leptocardii; order Amphioxiformes; family Branchiostomatidae; genus Branchiostoma; species Branchiostoma lanceolatum. The sequence continues at coordinate 12,977,352 of NC_089740.1, forward strand.
ATGGATCTATATGATATTTGGCATGTTGGCAGGAGTTGTGATACTGTCACACAGTAATTCACTTTATCTTCACAGTAGCCAAATTTCATGGTGTCAGGAAAAAGGACATTTTCACTTAACTTTAACTTCACGGTGGAGGCAAGTGATTTACAGAGCGGATATGTGAAGGAATCGTAAATAATAACAACAGTTTTTTCACGGTGATGATAAGTTTACAGTACAGACTGAGGTGATTGTGAAAACAGTGAACATGAAGTTACAGTGAAAGAAAGCAGAATCAAAGTATCTCATGTTCTGCACATGCTATGGTTGTGTTTTTTTACTGAGAGGAGCCAAGGGATATTAGTGTTGTAGGTTTGCGTTCGCTCCTTGTGGCTTTCTTTAAAACCTTTCTATTGTAAGATAACTCAAGAAGGGGTTGATAGATTTCCAAACAGCTTGCATCAGTTTTGAGGTACCCAGATGATGTAATCTGTAATATAATCAATTCAACGTGGCCTAAAGAATAATTTTACTACCCACAAATTAATCAGTTGGCACATTGAGAGAAGTACAAAATGTGCACATGTGTACAAGCAGCACATTGGTTAACAGGTTTTATTTTGGAGGGGGAATTATCCCATAGAATGTCATCTCTGACATTCTGTCTTAGGTATATTTCACACTCCTAACCTGATAACAATGCACAAGATACTGACCAGTTCTTGGGTTACCTATCCGCCTTAGCAGATCTGGGTTGAAAATCCAAGCTCTTCCTTGAACTTTGACCTGGAATTTCTTGCTGTCAACAATGATGAACAACCGTCCAGTCTTCCCGCACACCTTCAAGAAAATGCCAAAATGGGGATAAGCTTACAAGTTAAATATATTAATTAGGTCAACGAATGGGTATTATTTTCTCAGACTACATCTTTCAACACAAAATCAACTACTAGATTTTGTAAAATCGTTTTTGAATCACAGATTAGCCACGGTTATTTTTGGGGTTATTAGTTAATGTAATTTTTGTTGTCTACATTATATACAACTGTCACCTGATTCAAACTAATTGTCAAATTACAAAATACAGTGATCTAATTTTCATATAATTCAGATAGATATCTGGAAAAATGTAACTCCCACTTCTGTACTTGACCGTCTCTTCAAACTCAAAGCAATAACTTTCTTTCCCAACATTATGCTGTCAAATAGTATTCATGAAACTGTTTCTTGAAATAAAATCAATGACAAGTTAGCTTCAATAGAGACAAAATCAGATCTGTTCAAGTTTTCCTGAATTGATCTTAGTCAAACACATACATTTGTACTTGTACAGATAGACCCAGAGTATAGATATCATATTTATCATCATCACTGTACTAAAATCAACAGTAGCTAATTGAACTATTGGCACAAAACTTTGTCTTGAATTAATCTTCTTTCAAAGACTACTTCAAGACATCCTAAATTGTCTAAACCTAATTAACATGTAATTACCTATTTTGTATAAAACCTGGTGTTCTCAGTCCTATCGTTAGTCACTGACGAAAGACAGTGGATGCTGTCTGAAACATCTGACTGTTTCAAAATTTTATCCAGTTGCTTGAGTAATTATTTTTGGCGTATCATCATTCAGGTCAGAGAATAAATAATTTTTACCATAGCCATTCGTTCCACATATTTTCCATGTTCCTGAGGGGTCTGGAGAGTCTTGAATCGTTCCAGGTCAGATTCAAACTGAACCAGGTCACCAACATAGAACTTGTCCTCTATCGTTAGTACTTTTGTCAGGGCTGCTGGGTTGAAACACAGCCTGCAATTTGACAAAGATTAAAATTATCATTGACTTTAAATATATCAGTGGCTTTTGTTAACTGATGAGCCAACAGTAGGGATAAGGCTGAGACATACGTTTGTATCAACAGCAAAGTAAAAGTTGTAACTAGGTATTTCATTTTTAATAGTACCTAGAACTTTCTTAAACTCAAATCGTACGGGCAACAAATACATTTTGTCTCAGAGCCTCTTTCTGCTTCCTATCTTTCTTTCCTTCTACATGTGGTCTTTCATTTTTGATAGTATCATAACATAATGATTCAGCTTGGAGGCAGATCTCTCCATGCTAATGAGCAGCTTAAGTAACCGTTACTTTGTTGTTTTACGTGCTGCATTGTTTCATTCAAATTCAATGTACTCATCTGACAGGATTTTAATCACATAACACTAGTCAGTTCACATTGGGAACTTCACTTTCCCGATTTCAAGGCGGCCATCTTGGAAATCCAATTTTCCATCTTTTTTTTTTCTACTGAACCTAAAGTAAAGTTTCATATATCATTTGAAAGAGCATGATTTCCCTTACATTATGGTGCCTTTAATTTGGCCATAACATGGAAAGCTATGAAGATATTCCTTTTTGAAAGTTGCCCAACCCATACCATAATTAGTTGGACCTGGCGACACAATATCACCCCAGACCAGGTTAGACTTGGCCCATACTGGCTTGATAGTGGACAGACAATGATCCACCCTAATGAATGCCATGCAAATGAGTAGATAATTAGTCTTTCCACTGTGTTGAATACATTCGCATAATCACCAGATTTCCAGTTCAATGGACGGGTTTGGGTTCAATGGGCTCAGTGATTAGAGGTGTCATTGCCCACTGTGACAGGAACAATTAGCCCACAATTGTTTGTAAAAGCCCAGGTGAACTCAATACGGCTGGATATGTACTGACCTAGGAGTACATCGTTCACATGCATTTTCAATCAATCATATCTAAAGCTGTGAACATCACTGACTAATAATTTTTACATGACTATGTTCATGACGAAGAAAGCTTTCAGTGGATACTACACTCATAGGCAGAAATCTAACATTTCTGAAGTTTCCCAATTGCTTCTGGATTTCCCGATGTGAACTGACCAGTGTTACATGTAATTATAATATGTACAACATGTGGTGAGTGGGCTCGGATATATTTCTGTTTTTGACACTTAGGGCCTGGCTCCATATTATGCCTCCATTATTGTGTCTCAAATATTGCAGCAAGATGCCACTTGTACGCTCACCTTCCAATATCAAATCTCACATGGATGTCTCCTTCATGATCAATAAAGGACACACACCCAGCCTCAGTCATCACCTGCAGTCATTGTATGGGCAGACACATTGATATGGGCTAAAGTGGCATATTGTCTTTTGACATATTATAAAATACAATTATGTCATATTCAAGGAGTTTTGAGGATGATTGTTACCTTGGTTTGCAGGGCTTCTGCCTATCAGAAGCATTTTTATCATTGATAATTATAGATCATAAATAAAGCATATTCGTGCAGTCACATTCATGTGCATGGTGTTATTTGATTGTCCTTAAAATATCATCTTCTGTGCTCTGGGTTCAAAACCAACATACAATGAATTATCATAAACCAGTTTAGATATGCCCTGCTCTATTGAAAGCTCAACTCACCGCTAGACCACATAATTTTATACAAGTCAGAGTACAGAGACCTGGACCTCATACATATTTGTTTGTACCTGCATAAAATATTCAGAGATTTTTGTAATTTCTTGTTGACAAAAATGTATATATTAGATATGATACCTTCGCCATGTAAGGTTTGTATCCTCCATGTCCCTCCTGCAGGCTCCTGAGCTCCTCAAGACTCACACTGATCTTTACGAGGTCCCCCCTACCAAATTCAGAGTCTACGGCATGGCATAAATGTTCTTGCATGTCTGTCAAATAAATGAAATAATTAGTGCTTAACATATCCAACAGAAGCACCGACACCTGCCATAGTTAGTTAAAATCCTGCCACACCATAATTGATGTATAGGGCGGTGCCCATCCCCGTTTCATAGCCCTGGGGCCACACTGTGGAGTGTGTTTAACTTCCATACTGTTTCATAGGTATGTACCATTTTTATTAAGTCTTTGGTATGACTCAATGGGCCGCTTGTCCAGAGGTGTCCTGCCTGGGGCTTGAACCCCAGTCCTTCTGGTCCAAGTAATTTGAACCAGATGTGGCAGAGTAGTAGAGGCGCACACCACTACACCACAGGGACACTCCAACTAGGTTATATTAGTACATTGAATGTCACATGATCACATCTGCCCAGATTGAAGCTACATGTATGCGCACTTTGACAGATACATGTACCTGGACCATAAGGTTATAACTCAGTTCATTTACTGAAAGCTCATACATGTCAGACAGATTATATATCATGGCATATACAATTAGCCTCATGTCTTATATCATGTAATTTCCAAGTTGCATGATGCATATTAGTCTTAACATCTGTCAATAGTTGCATTTGTACAGCGTGTATGTTGTCATCCTATAATATTTATTATTAGGTGGGCCGACTACTCCCTCTTCGCAGCCAGGGGCTGAATTGCGAGGAGGGCACAATTGGCGGGGCTAGATCACAAGGGTCTGGAGCGGCTGCCATTCAGCGCTAACTCAGGTGACCTCAATACGGCAACTCACACCAGGAAGGACCCCTACTCTTTTCGATAAGTGCGGGAAATGAAATCAACTTTATCATATGTGCACTTCAGGAGCATGCTGTTTTCTATTAAGCAGCTCCAGTATCACTTATTTCCCTGCTTTCAGTTTCAATATTTTCTATCAAAAATGGCTTACCTACAAGACTTGCCCTCTTGACAAGTGAAGCATGAAGGGGGAATCCTGCACTCGCACTGGGTATGTGGACACGAATCTTGCCAGAGGGAAAGATCTTTTCCACAACACCAATCTTTCCTGCAGCCTGGTTTCAAGAGAGTTAACAACTGTAACAATTAAATCAAGGGATGGTATATACATGTACACAGCTTGTCCTGTGAAATTCTAAATGTAAAGCTGGAACTGAGTAGACAAAGGGAAGATAAGGCAGGGGATTGTTAAGATGAAACAGAAAATGTTGATACAGCTGCTATATTTTATATTATCATATAGGTAGATATCGTTGACCAATCAGAAGGCTCCATTTGCGAGTCTGTAATCTTCATACAGACCCGTAAAGCAGGTCTGTAAACTTTGTATGGACCCGCGGGTCTGTAAACTTCGTACGGACCCGGTGTTCGAACGTTACCATGAAATGACGGGGGTTTATTTTTATATTTCATGTTAAGACAAATACTACACAAATCAAATACAACATAAAGTACTACTAACTACCATATGGACAAAGGCTTAATATGATAATAACGTTAATGACCCGCTTTGGAACGACCATGCCTTATCACACCGTATAGACCAAAGAAAAGCGGGTCATTAACCCTATATTAAATTGTGTGCTAAATTATATGAATAACAGTCCGTGGATGTCACTAGAATGATGTAAGGAAATAATATCCATTTTCTACCACTTACAGCGTAGTAACCATCGTTCCAAGGGGCAACTTCTTTCTGAACTTGCTTGATTTTGGCCTTGTCAGCATCAACCTTTACCCAGTCCCCTCTCTTCAGCTCACTGTTGTCATCTCCCTTATAGTCCTCAGCGTTCACTTTCTCCAGACTTGTAGGATTGAGAAGACATCTGCATTTGAAAGAGGAGGTTTGATTGACTATAGGTGGATTCGTTATATTTCAATCCATACTGTAGGCATAGGATTGAAATTTTTTTTAATACTGTATTTCTTTTCCTTCTGTCAAATCTTCAAATCGACTCTTCTCTGTCATTTTTGGACCAAATGACCTTTGAATGAAATTAGATTTGGCACAAAGATAACGTTATATGGTAGGCAATTATACCCCCTCCTAACAGCTTTTTATTCCTTTTTTTGAGATAGGCCTTAAAAACGATTTTATTATTATAAGTTTTTTTGGCTATTTTCAGACCAAACACGTATATTTTGGGCTCCTGTGCTCTGATATTTAAAGCAAAGGACCTGAAATTTGTTATGGGGATGCATCAATTTTGATATTTGTTCAATATTCTCCACTCCAATTTTTGACATACACTACTTCAAAATGATTGAATTTTATTTGGGGAGTTTTTTCTATGTTTATTTTCAGTGCGAAGGGCGAATAGGCGCGCAGCATTTCTATAAGCGATGGCCTGCTTGGCCAACCCAGATACAGCCAATGAGGAAGTGCCTTTCAAACCAGTGTTCTCGCCAGGCCTTTTCAGCATAGGGGCCCCCGATGCTATGATCTGGACCCCCTATGCTGTAATCATGGACCCCGATGCTGTGTTTCAATGAGCATAGGGGTGTTTCTTTCTGGGAAGAACCTTCATAAATCTTATAAAAAGTTCATATTTGGCTTTTGAATGAGGATCTGAGAGAGAAAAAACTGCAGGAAATAGTGTCTTATTTGGTTATGAAGTTCAATATTTTGTGCGGGAAGATGCCAGACTCCCAACCATTATCATGTCTTTGGCACTCCGCGAGTGACTTGCGCCGTGCAAAGTTGGCCTTCTGTACCTGATGACCCCTATGCTGGGAAAAAATCCTGGTGAGAACACTGCAAACTATCCTTGAACTTCCGAAACTGAAGCTCTGGACAAGATGGGGCGAAACTTCCGCAGAGTCCCACAAATTCCAGAGGCCATGGCATGGACAGTTGTATACAAATACAGCTTTAAGTACAAATAAATGGTACTTATTAATAAGTGGTTTTGGAATGGTCCAGTATGGCTGCTGAAGAGTCTATTCTTGCACAGGAGTCAGATTAAGAAAGCATGTTGGGTTGGGATAAATCTGTAGTTTCCTTTTGGTAGCATTTTTCTGAAAGGTGCCATCTTTGCACAGGGGCCACTGCTTTGGAACAGTCCGACATTGTATGTTATATGCTCTCAGACTTTGTTCAGGTGATGACTATCAGTCAACAAACAAAATGTTTTGTAATAGTATAGTATAGATCTGAAATAGTAATAGTGTGCACTAAAATGTCTTTGTAATCCCTAACCTCAGACCACTCAGGAAACAGATGAAAGCATCTCCATCAATGTCAAAGTGATGAACAACTCCAGCTGTCTCCATTGCCTACAACATGTAAGAGTAACAAACAAAAAAGTCTATGCAAGAGTTGTACAGCAATCTATTCAAGCGAGATATTTCAGTCTGCAGAAGATATGTGTCTTTACCTTTAGTGCCTAATTTCAACTCATTCGATGAAGAAATGAACTTGTTATAAAATCAGTTGCATTACTTCTTGACCGAGATGATTTTCAATCTTTTGCAGGTCTATCATATTTTTCCAAACTGTAATTGCAATTTATTTAGGTTGTCCTTTTGTCATCAAGATACATGTAATTGCATCACTTTTGGAAATTACTGATAAGTCACCCGATTAAAGAACTTCAACGAAACTTAATCTTTTGTCAAACAAGACCTCAGGGACAGAGCCTTGTTTTTACACAATGACTCATTCATATGCCGTTCAAAACATGATGATAATCATGCCCTCAAGCACTTTGGTCCTCGAAATGGTAAAGCAATAGTTACAGTTTCCTTAGATTTCTGTAACTCACCCTGCTCACAGGGTTCACAGGTCCACCATGACCCAGTTGGTTGGCATTGAATGTTTCAGGATCCACAGCCACCTTCACACAGTCTCCCTTCTTCAGGTGTTGAACAGTTTCCTGTGAAAGCTGTTCCTCTGGAAAAAATGTTTATTATAAATGCTTGAAAAAAAATTCATGTACACTTGTGTTACCAAGGACGTTACCACCTAAACAGAGCAGGCTAGGCCCTTGATGGTATCCACCAACTTAAAGGAATTTTAAAATGCTACACATGAGTCGTTGAAGAAATTCATCAGTCACGTGTAATAACAGTTACAAGAATATTCCTCAAACAGTGACTTAAAAAGAAAGGTAGCGAAATACGCACCTCCAAATTTTCGACGTCTTCTGTACGTCTTGTTCACGGAGTGACCTAGTCTCGCGAGAACTACGCGGGAATTACGCAACTCTAGGTCTATGAACCCACAGGAAGATTAAAGAGGCAGTCCACATCCAGTTGGAACGTGCTGGGATGGACCGTACCGGAGGTTGGGAGCTGCCCAAGTCCTACTTACCCCTACTCCGCAAGGAGGCGGGGGAAGCAGGACGATCTTCACAAGTCTCGGCCTAGTCTCGCGAGACTAGGTCACTCCGTGAACAAGACGTACAGATCTAGAAGACGTCGAAAATTTGGAGGTTGGTATTTTGCTACCTTTCTGTTTAAGTCACTGTTTGAGGAATACTCTTGTAAGCTACACATGAGGACTGTGAATTGATTTCATGGCATTGACCCACTGAGTCACAAAGTACACTAATTTACCACTAGAAGATCAAAAAACAAATACGATTTTGATAATAAAAAATTCATGGCCATGTAGTTCCCTTGGTGTTTGAAGTAAATAAAATGCTACTTATAACTAAATGTTAAGTTAAAATAGATGTTAAAAATAAATAAATGTTACTTACTTCAAATGAATAATTTATATCCTATTTGATACACGTATATGAAAAAAATGTATAATGGGCAATAGGCCATCATGTTTTTGTTGACATTGCTGTTGCTTTGTTTGTACAATACAAGCAAACCAATAGTGTACTCATGATCAGTATGCGGTAGGACAAAGATTCCTGACAATCATGCATTTAACAGTGACTGTCACTAGCAGCAGCTGTTCTCTTAATTGTTGGAAAGGCCCACACAAGTAATACATGCAACGCACATCAGTGTTCTAGTCTACATGTACTTCCTCTGGTCTAGTATTCTCTGAAATTTTGTTTTGGCAGACCAAGACAGTAGTACACAGTGCATGTTTTACATAGAAGTTTTTGAGTATGTTTCAGATGACCAAGCACACCATGCACAAGCGTTTGATTTTCAGCAATATCTTTTGTGGGCTGACTATGCACAGTGTGTGTTAAGTGCATGATTGTGTGTTTATTGATTACAAGGCCACGCCCCCTGTTCTATTTTGAACACCTCCATCCAAAACTAGGGCTTGACAGACAAAAAATGCCCGCACCGCTTGGTTGTCAATAATGCCACTGACTTTGCTTAAGCTTTTCTGGCTTTGAAACCAGAGAAAAATGCTTTCAAATTGCCTTTTTTGTTGAAGGCTGTATCGTGTGTGGCGCCGTGTGGCGCAAGAGTAGAGCGCGCGGCTGTCAAACAATGGGACCAGGGATCTAATCCCGGGTTGTGCCCAGAGACATGTCCGAACTTGCACCCCGACGTTGTGCCCTTGGGAAAGGCACTTAACACGACTTTCCTCACTTCACTCAGGTGTAATTGAGTACCTAACTCAGCTAGGGTTAGGGACGTCCCTCGGATAGGACGTTAAATGGAGGTCCCGTGTTTGGGGAGAGCCACACCCCGCGCACGTTAAAGAACCCACCACACCTTTCGAAAAAGAGTAGGGGCTTGCCCCGGTGTGCGATGGTCCAAATCTTACAGTCCGGTCTGGGATGACATCTTGAAAAGGTGATAGTTCACCTGTTATGTCAATCCTTCCATAAAATGTGGTAAATCGAAATAAATTGCAGCGTGAGCGTAACGCCCAAAGCCGAAGCGGTAGGCGACGCATAGCGTTACCCTGTCGGTGGGCATCAGCGCCCAGTTTTTGACAAGCAGCCGATGCACGTGTAAAACAGGGTACGTACATCTGTGACAGGGTTCTCACTGTATTAGCTGCATGCATTACAGGTGCATGATATTTAGTAACTAAGAATTAAAATGCCGTTCTTTTACTTCCCTGTTCACTTTCAAATTAACCAGTATCGCATTACAGTACGGAAGAGGCGAAACTCTACGCTTGCCTAGTAGACTTTGTAGTAGCTGCAGAATGTGGTACAAGCTCCCTGCCCTTGAGTGCCAGAGCTATTTTCTTTTTCAATTCGTTTTTGTCCTGAGCATGCATACAACCAATGCAGCGGAAAACCTGTCACAGATATACGTAATCTGCTTTGCACGTGCCATTTCTGTCCTACCAGCGCTGTTTTTGATGGAGGTGTTCTATAAATAGAACTGGGGGTTCTATATGTTTGATATGGTGTTTGACAGGATCGGTCTATTGCAACAAAAGCTCAGTTGCTGTGGATTTGCATCTGATTTCACATTAATTGATTTAATTTGACAAATTATTCTTGTTTACCTGAGGAAACTTCAGTCAGAGCTTTTGGGTTGTACCACCATGCTTCAGACCTCAAGACAAACTCCACCTGGACTTGATGTTTTCGGACCTTCTTCACACAACCTGTCTTCCCCAGACACTACAAGGATGGACATTCACCGTATTAAGTATTTTTCACAAGTGCTGCCAAATGTGTAGCAAGTTTAGCCCAAATCCATGTCAAAAAACATGTCCCCTCATTTGACTGAGAGAGTAAGCCAACAGGCAGGGCTGTGATGTATATTATGAACTCTGTGAGGCCACCATTACTAAATGTATTAACAGCAATGCACTTTATCCTGCCGTGTGCATCTGTCCTGAACACACTCGATGTACATCATTGTAAGCATAGATTGGCCAGAGGCTTCATCAATAAGATACATGTGTGGCTCGATAGCTGAAATGGGCACAGACAAATGTGGGAACATGGATTTGGGCATAAAGTTATGTGGGAACATGGATTTGGGCATAAAGTTATGTGGGAACATGGATTTGGGCATAAAGTTATTTCAGATTTGGTGGGAATCACCTTATAGTAAACAAGATTTTGAATTTAAAAGGTCCAAAAACTGAAATAATCTCTTATATTTCGGCAAATGATCATTTTGTCTACAAAGATAAGAGCTTTGTAGCTTGCAGCAACACATGCACTATGCAATTTGAAAATATTAACATTCAATTAATTCAATCATATTGTTAAGTGCAGGATGCAACTTACACACAGCATCCCTTCATTATACCCTCCATGCAATATCTGCAAAATCTTCAGCTTCTTCTCATCCTTCACCAACCTAACAAGGTCTCCTTCCTGGATGGGTTCTTGTTTGTTCTGTGTTGCACTGGACTCCCTGGTCTTGGTCAGACACCCAGAGAAAATAATCTCCCTGCAAGCAATCATACCAAACAGATAAATGTGGGGATGCCCTTGTTTCCCTCTTTAGAAAAAGTTCCAATCATACAATGTACCAATTGTGCCAAGTATATACAGTGTAGTATATGAAATAGAAAGTTCTTTTATTCACAACCAATTAAGTACAGTCAAACCTGCCCAAGGCGACAACCCGGGGGACCGAGCAAAAACGGTCGCGATGGACAGGTGGTCGCCATGAAAAGGATTCCACTCATAACATGTTTCCAGGTCGAGGTGTTCAAAATATACAGTGTACTACGTAGATGGATGGAAAATCATATGATTTTAAACAACATGACGCCGACCAGGTTCAATTCTCATTGACAGAAAGATCCTACAGAAATTGCATTTTCTGTTATCGTTGTAACATTTTGTATACTACATCGTGTACAAATATTCGTCATACTTTTGACTAAAAAAAATGTCTGCCTATTCATATATTCTTGTTCGTCAAGGTCTTAAAAACATTTCTGCGAAATCCGACAGCAAAATCCAATGTCACCACAAGTAACTGAGTTTGCAAGTAAGTTGGGCCAAACAAAATTCACTATGTCTTGCACGGTGCAGCTGAGCAACCAGATATTTTGAACCCTTCACAATTATCATAAATTATGATGATTATTTTTTTTAAAAATGCAAGATACTTAGTCTAGTATTTTCTGTAAGAATAATTATTGCTATTGAAACAGTAAATTTCTAAAATCATGTTTGTACCAACATTGTTCGGTCTTGGAACTCGACAGCAACATCGTTTCTCAGAAGTCTTTCAAAAATGGTTCCTGACACTCCAATGACCTAGAAACAGCAAAATTGTGTTGTAATATAACAATTATACTGACTCTTACAATAAAAGCAGTTGTGACATTATCTTTGAATTCATTGTACTGATATTGAAATGATTAATGATACACTTTATGCATTTTCCTAGTAACGTACCTTGACCATGTCATCATTCCATGGCAGTCCATTCTCTTGTTGTAGGCTTTTAAAGGTGTCTTTGTCAACCTTCACTTCCACCTCATCTCCCATCTTCAGGCCGTACTCATTTGGCTGATCATTTTCAAGGTTTCCTGCAGTTAGTCCAAGCAAATCTGGAAGCGACCGTTACATAAGTTAGCTGCAAACTAAATATAGATCTTGTGCTACTACACATCGTGGTGAATGCAGTATCTAAGACAGTCATGCGACTATATGAAGACTATGATCATATAATGATAAATCATTAATCATATCTGGGTCTACGGACAAAATAATCATGGTTGATTTAATGGTTGATTTTCAATAGCAACATAATATTGAATTCTGTTAGACACAAGCCTATCACATGGCATCTATAATGACCACCACCCTCACTGCCAGCCAGTTTTGTATGACTCTAGTATGACTTATTATTTTTAGGAAAACAAAGATGAAAATTCGACTCTCAGGTCTTGTTAAAGTTTATTCTGTGCTACAGGAGTCTTTTATCTGTGCACTGCCATGGTAATTTTATGGCGATCTGATATGTCAAAGTTGCCATACTCTTGCCTGTTATCCTAGCCAGGCTTGAACTGATTAGTACCCATACAGTACCAGTACACCAGGTACTGGTGTACACATGACTTTTGTGTTGTTGGTCAGATATTCAGTATGATACACAAGCTGGATAACTGGATAAAAAATTAAGGGTAACAACATTGGCTGGCAGTGCAATTACTGAAAGGGAAGTAGTTATGTACAAGAAAAAACACGAAACCAATCTTAATTCTTTTACAACCCGAAACACTGTCACAGTCTACTAAATTATATTAGAAAAATATTGAATGTATGATAGTTTACCCTCAAATGTACATGTACTCTCCAATGGATGAACAGGGAGCAAACGATTTAATCGGTTTCCCAACTCTCTTATACTGTCCTCATCACTCTTTACCCCTGCACAAGACTTGCAAAGCCCGCAGTCTTCGCAGCCAGCATCATACCTAACACAGCCACAGCAGCTACAAAATTAAGGAGATTGAGAAATAACTTGTTTTTACATTCCTGGTGTCATATTGCTACTGTAACAGTAACGGAAATTTTGCTACAGTCTTTCTTACACAAAATACACAGAACAGCTAGCTATAGTAATTGTCAATTCAGCATGCAGCAACTAAAAAATTATCTTAAACTGACATGTAACATTTTAAGAATGCTTTAATTCTATTTAAACTTAATCTTTAGATGCAAGAACATTCACTTTCAGTCTCAGGGCTGATTGATCAGACTCACTGTTAGTGTTACAGAAAAAGTGCACACAAGAAAGGAAATGTAAGTAGAACTTCCTACCTGCCCGGGGGCCTAAGTGGCTTGCCCTTCATGCTGCACTCGGCTCCCTCTGTAGTACACTCACCACATTTTACACACACCTTGGAAAATCCGCTCTTCCAGTGATGAAGACCCTGGACACACATGTCTACATAAAAAAATGCTTGCTTCAGAATCTTTCAGTTTCTAATGGCCCAACAACTCAAACTACATTGACACAACTAGATGAACGTGTAGAACCAATAGCTCTAGATCGACAAATTTTAAATAGATACACAGAGACCGAAATTGAGTTGACATGACATAGTTCACTTGAGCCTCCGGTGATACTAACAAATGTTTCTGCTGGGACAGTCTTTTAAATGATTTTTATCATAATTCCAACAGAGTGGACCCATTAATGATTAAGTTTGTAAGCTTACCTCCTTGGTTCTCTGTCCTCTGAACAACCTGAGGGTCGAATATCATCATCTCTGTTTCTTCTCCTGCCACTTTCACTACAATTTCACCTTTTTGGCCCACTCCTACAGCCCTACCAATCTTCCCTGGGACCTAAGATCAGCATGTATCAGGAATTTGATATTAAGGATACCAACTGATCTGAACATAAGACATCAAAAATGATGGCAGAAATAAGGTGAAACCCTTTACCTTGAAGTTCACTATAATCATTTATCAATTCTCTACAAAAAACAAAATACTACTCACTTTCTCCATACCATCCTCCCAAAAACCTTTTTTCTTTTGCACACTCATGAGTTTCTCCAGGTCTGCTGTGATTTTCACCAAATCACCTCTGATAATGGCAGTAAACCTGATGTCAGGTCTGTCCACTTTGCGCAGGGTTGCTGGATTCATACACCAACTGTAAAACCCAAAAGTAAATCTCATATGAAATAGTCTGCATGTAGTTTTGGAATTGTTCCATTCCCGGATCAAGCTTTTTCAGGGCTAAAAATGATGCAGTTTGTTCAATGTTATTTGATTTCTTACATATGCAAGTACAGCTGCAAGATTTCAACAACACTTACTGGTCTTCTCATTGCTAAAAACAACTTACCGTCTGTTGATACTCAATGGAAAGGAGACATGCACATCTTCATCATTATCAATTTTGACAGCTATCCCAACCTGTCCTACTGCCTGCGGGTAAGAGATAAACAAAGAAATCATCAATGAGAGTACATAGACCTCATCTGCCACCCAAAAATTAGTGATAATTCCCAAGTTTGAGAAGTAACAGCAAAGATAAGAACACAGTAACTTGAGTAAAAGTTTCACCTTGTCCATATCTGCATTGAACCCACCATGACCATCCTGCATGTAACGTAAAGTTTCCATGTCTTTCACACTCATCTGGACCTGATCACCTTCATGGATTCGTTTGTCAAAGGCTTCAGACACTACTTCCAGACCTAACAATGCAAAACAAATACTTGGGACAATCCCAAACTTTGGAAAGGAGTTCATTCAGTCAGAAAATAGCTTATTTCAGTGGACTGAGGATGACTTCATATTCTAGTAGCCTACATATACAGAGCACTGTGGATAAAATGTGCAGCAGCAAGATAAATTCTGCAATGTTATGCATCCTGCAAAAGTATAGAAAACCACAGTGTAATGTGTTGCAGTGTCAAAGAGAGTTGCCAAGGGCTCAAAATATAACCTATATGCATTGTTTTGTTAACACATAAAAATGACAACATTGATGACCATGAAGACCTACATGTAACCACCTTGATAGTTAATAAATCCTTACCCACAAACTGCACTGCCACTGTGCTGTCATGTATGTCCACCACAGCCCACAGGCGTCTGGAGAGTACATCCACACTAGTACTGAAGAACAGGCCTTTATCTTCTCCGTCTACAGCAAAGGTCACATCTCCTGACGACTTTAAGGTGAACGATACCACGCAACCGTGATGGGCCAGACTGGCAGGAAGAGGTTTAACCCAGAACCCGGGCTGCTGAGCCAGGGTAGGGTAGGAGTGTGGTGGTAACTCTTCCATAGTCATGGAGTTTGGATCTCTAGACGTGAACCCAAACCTCATAGACTCATTGAATGGTCGACTGGCAATGATTTTCAGGTTTGTTTTCTTACCAACTTTGATGGGCTCTGAACTGAAGCAGATACCATCATTGAAACTATCATAACTTTTAGCAACAATGCCATTACTTGCAATGCTGATTTGTTTTCCATGTACTTTTGGGTGAAATTTGAGCATTCCCCATGTCAAGAAACTGAAGTCCAGGCCTGCTGATGTTGATTTGGCTGCTGTGATTGGAAGCAAACAATAGGCTTTGTTTTTTCAAGATTTCTAATGTATACCTACTAGCTTCATCTAATAGTAAACAGAAGTTTATTGTCAAAAATGATTGCCTAAGTTTATGAATAATGTAAACCAACATGTCTATGTTAATTCATGGCTAAGATGAACAGTGTTCTAATGTATTATCATATCTTGTAATTACTATACATAATTTTAAAATCAACATATTTACTTAAAATTGTCTATCATCATATCATCATCATCATCACCAACAGTTGTAGAGGACCTTACAAAAGTCTTTTCTTGGGTCAATGAAGTTCTATATTGCACTGTTACAGCGACTGTCATACTAAGTAATGGATATTTGCCACTGGAGGTCAAATTATGAAGCAGCTGCTAGCTGTTGCGTAAAATCATATGGTATTGGCTAGGGGTGGATACCGGTTCGCTGGACCTGATTCGGACCTTTATAACATCCAAGAACCGAGTCCAAAAAACCTGAAAGCCAAAAACCTGAGTCCAAAAAAACCTGAACAAAGTACAAATATATTTTTCTAATTTGTTTGACAAAAAGTGTTTTGAGTCTCCCCTCTGACAAAAAAGGCATTTAAGATAAGTGCAACATTCAAATATCAAACACTGGTTTATCTTGAAAGTCTTCTAACCAAGAAACTTTTGCAGTCGTGCGTGTCAGTATTAATTCTCTATGCTTAATATTGGTCTAATAAAACAAAACATCAACTGGACAGGATTAGGTCCAGGTTCGGGTCCGGACCTGAACCTAAATCTCTGGACCTAAACATGTACTTGGACCTTATTAAGCCAAACCGGTATCCACCCCTAGTATTGGCATGAAACTGTTACCTGAAACATCTCTTCCCTGAAGTGCTGCCATTGCAATAGCTTGCCAATCTACTGGTACTATACCAGGTTGACTCATGTTTCCTATTTGGATCTCTGTCTTGTCTTGTTTCTCCTGTTCAGCAACTTGCTGATTATCACTGTATTTTATCCTCTTTGGGGATGATTCTGGACCTAGGAAAAACATAAACTACTGTCATTCATTCTTAAATGAATAAAAGCACAACTCTGCTATCCCACAGTCCAGCAACCCACCCATGCCTAGAGCTGTGTACCTAAATAAATTTTAGGTACAGGTACAGTTACAGGTACACAGGTTTAGGTACAGGTCTGGACCTGAACCTGTACCTAAACTCGTTCGGAAAATGCTAGATTTTCAATAAGGACAAAAGCATGTTTGAACTGGTAAAAACATAATATTTGGTTGTGCTAGGTATTATTTTTATGAAAACACAGATGAAAATTTGACTCCAGCCATGCAAATGTGTTTTCTGTGCTTTAGAGTGGCTTTAGAGCACTGCCACGGTAATTTCATAGTAATTTTATCTGTCAAAGTAGCCATCCCCTGACTTCTACTCTATTGAATGAAATTGTCGTACTGTTGCTGCATATCAGAGCTAAACGTTTGGTATCTACAAGTCTGTGAGCTCATCTAACCTCTATAGAGATCTAAGTTGTCTGCAATGTTCTTCAGCCCAACAGCCTCCAAAGCCTCCTTCAGAGCACAGACTGTTCCACTGTTGCCCATCTTTTGCTGCCAGGTGGTCAGCATCTTCATGCATCTGTCACGCAGCTCTTGCTCTTCTTCAAAACCTTCTATTTCTGACAGTGTAAAGCCCAGCTTCCATGCCAGGTTTTTCCATTTGCTGCCAGTATTTTCCATTATATAGTAAAGTTGGTCATCGTCTGTATAGATGCCAGATGGTACAGAAAGCAGAGAGAAAAATATTCAATGACAAACACATTTTCCTAGGGTCTTGCAGAATAGTATGGAAGGACCCACATCAGCAAACATCTTTAATTTAATAATTATGTAGACATTTCTCAACTTTTTTTTTGAATGAGATTTTGTGGAGCACATTTACATTAAGGCTGGCCAACTTCAATACACAGGCAAGTATGTAATTTTCATAGATAGGTCAAGTGAAAGTTCATTGCACAATGTATGGCAAATAACATGGATTATTAACAACTACAAACTGTACCAGTGTACTAATCTAGCATCATTACTCAATACATGATATACATCCGATAATACTAAGATATCTGAAGTGCAAATATCAATTTGATAGAAAAGATCACTGTGACTTTCAAAGTATACGTAGATGTTATACCTGGTAGTAAAGAAGACTGTACTTCCTGTTGTCCATGGGTTCCTTCTGAGTCAATCCTGAGGCGTTTCCTTGGCTGGTCAGTCTCTTCATCCCGAGGAGCTGTCCTTTTGTCTTGAGATGTGCCAGGTGATTCTTCATCCGAACCTGTAATAAAGTACTAAGATCTTTCACCCATCTAAAAGGGCCATCCTTTGGTCTGTTGCTGGCATGTTCTTTGGGAGTTTTTTTGTCATACAATGTCATTATGTGAGAATTTACTTCATCAAACTCTTAATTCAATACAATTTACTTCTCAATAATCAAACTCTTAATTCAATACAATGTATGAATACTATATATATTTTCCTAACCAGCTCTACATAACAATAGCAATAAACCATGTAGTGTATACTAAGTACCCTACTTCTTGCGAGAACATCTAACGTTGGGTAACATAAATTCGCGGGGTACTTAAATTCGGGATTTTTCGAAAACGGGGTGTTTAGGGATATGTGCTAGATGCAACATCAGTAATACCGCTAGAAATGCAAACTTGACAGACTAACGCATTCAGAACACTGTCTGAAAAGCTTCGATAACCATGCATTAGAAGTTGGCTACGTCAAAAACTCTCCGTCCCTTATTGTCACAGTCTGAGGGCTTCGTGGGAGAATTATATGTACATAGTTGTTCTCTGGTTTATAAGACAAATGTCACATCCGCTTCCTGCTCAACACAATTATTTACAATACAACTTATTAGAATCTCTTTTGCTAACCTACAACTGGACTCTAAGTGTGATTAATCATCAAAACGCCTCTTTGTTGCTACAACTAATGGCTACGGCACTACGGTGAATTTTCCCGCCGCCATATTCGTTACCCAGAATCCTGCTATTCGGCAGACGACAAACGTTTGCGAGGAACACTTTTTGTCTAAATGTTGTGTGTGATAGTGGACTGATGGCGATATTTTCCTCAAAGTTTGCTCTTAGCACAAGCAGAAACACATGGACATAGTAGTATTACCATTTCTACGGCATCCAGCTAACGCCCCGATGAATAATGTACAAATTTCCATGACGGTGGGGGTGAACTTTGAGTGACGTTCTACCGACTCAACACACGGGTTGTTCCCAAAGGCCTGATGCGTGCGGTACGGCCGTTTTTTCGTGTATTTTTTTTTACTTGGACACGTCTATATCCATAGCACTCTCCTCAAGCCAAGGATGGAACGAATAGCTGCTGTATAAAATGTGATTAGCGGTAAGATATTCAAGACGAATCTTCTCTCCCGAATTAATGTGCCCCCCTGTCCGACAGCACCGTCATTGTGCGTGCGGCGGACGGTAGTTTCAAGTTGAAATATTATGGTGTCAGCACGACTAGAGACAAAATCTACCATATATATGATTAGTGCAAAGACAGTACATGATACTGACAGAATAATAGAAAAAAAGGATGGTTTATTGTTCTGCTATATTGATTTCAGTCAACCATTATCGGAAAAATCCCGAATTTATGTTACCCAACGTTACTTTCTGCCCTTGTACGACGTCATTCCGAAAATCTACATGTCTCAAGTATGTATGCATCCATCCATCCATCCATCCATCCATACATACATACATACATACATACATACATACATACATACATACATACATACATACATACATCATCATCATCATCATCATCATCATCATCTCAATAAAGTTTTTCCAGTACGATCTGTCCTTCATGGTGGATATTAATGCAGAACCTGTGAGTACAGTGTCTCTTTAAATCAATGTCAATAAAGTTTTTGACGTCTCACAGTCCTTAAACCCTGAGCCTATCCTAATAAGCCCTTACAACTAGTAGGCTAGCTTTCACAAATCCAACTTGGCATGCGCAGATCAAAAGTGAAGGCTGCTGACTACATAAACAAAACATGTTACTAGTAGTAGTATGCAAAACAACCGCCTGAGGCCATATATACATCCAGACATGTACTTTGACCTTGTGAATGCATACTTAGAATCCCGAACCTCCTTATTACAAATATTGCCAGCAGGCATTAGTTTGATTTTTTTCAAATTCCTTTCCCTTCAGAAGTAGATCATGAATTTCCTTCAATCAATGAGAATCAAACTTACCTGGCACATCCCCTGTAGGGGCTGCCATCTTTCACTTCAATCTTGGTGTTCTTCCCTCTTTGGTTTCCTACAACAAACATCAGGAGTCAACGGATTTCCAACCAAACAGAAAGTACATAATAATGAAACACAAGGGAGAGACAGAGCAGTACAGGTCTACAGTTGTAGTACAGTAGTATTTAGTCCACGAATCAGGTTGACATCTCTGTGCGGCACATTTTGCCATAACTCACTGGGTCGGTTTGCGAAGGACTGAAACACAAGACAGGTGTAGAACAGTCTCTTCACTCCCGGGATTCGAACCCGCGCTGAACCCAGGCCGCCAGCCCATGAGTCAATGCACTTTAACCACTAGGCTAAAAGGTTTGGACCAGTTAGACTGGTCAGTTGGTGGCACTTAAACCCCACTGTTACAATAGGGTCTGCATGGGGGTTTCTGGCAACGCTCAATGGTAAATTCAGGTCAGCCGACAATGCTAAACGGTGAATTAAGGCTGACAAACAACGCTTAACAATAAATTCTTGAGCTTCTCTACTCTATTCAGGCGTGTTGACCTGATCGCTGACAACACTGATAACAGGAGCTGTTACGTAGTAAGACATGAGATAGCCCTGAAGACGATGGTTGGTTGCCACCAGTCACCCTGATCTTGTGGCAAGAGACCGTGGTACGCCAAATTTTGTCAGGCGGCGGCAAGCCAATTGGTAATGGTGGGGCGAAATGTTCATGATCATGATCGGACAAGTGCCGAAGGCGCGACTATACTAGGGGGTTTGGGGGCATGCTCCACCCGAAAATTTTGATCTTCTGAAATGCTATTTCCTGCATTATGGTATGAAATGAAATGTTGTGAAATGTGGTATGAAATGTTGCTGCAAGAGAAAGCTTTTTAAGTTTAATAACATCTCTATTTGTAAAAAAAAAAAGAATACAGAAGGGTTTCAGCTTGATTTTTGAGGAGCGGCACGCCCTCCAGACATATTTTTCCCCAGAGTCGCGATACTGGGCACAGAAAATTTTGACATCTTTGACACCCAGAAACGCTATCTCTTGCATTTCAACGGGCAAAGATTCCTCGTAAATTAATGTAAGTTAAGTTAAGTCAATATATCAACAACACTTAACGTTGAATTAGAGCGGGCCGGCAACAATTCATGGTGCATTAAAATGGCGCATAACGCTTAACTCTTACAATTAACTGTTCGGCACGCTCCTGAAGGGTCACCAAAAAATAATGTACAGTTAAACTTTTACTGTCTCCTAACCCTAACCTAAATGTTATTATAACACTAGCATTTTGTTATTGGTTATGTAAATGGTGTATTGATTAGTCGCTTCATTTTGTACCTATAATTCAAAAATCATTACCAGAACCGGAATTTCTGCTGCAGCACCATAAGTTCGAGGCCCCGAGAAATTCTTTGATAAGCAGTTTAATAAATATAGCAACTCTCGTCGTCGTCTCCTAACTTTTGCTAGCTTGGCGCACTGTATGGCGGAAGGCCGTCGTATTCCTTTCATTTCTAGGACTGATGGCAACTTTGTACCGGTATTTAGCATGTTAAGATGATCAAAACAAACCAACACGACATGTCCACGATCGCTGATATGAAGTTCTGCAGTGGAGGTCAGAGACCTGGGTCAGATTAGCCTCCATAGCAGGCTCTGAACCGGTCTTTATGGGGGCTAAATAATACACCTTTTGCAGCCAGCCCGTAACTATCAGCCAGCCCCGTAACCATTTTACCGGTAGATAGTTACAGGGTTGGCTGATAGTTACGGGTTGGCTGCAAAAAGTGTATTATTTAGCCCCCCAAAAGGCGGTTCAGAGCCTGCAACGGAGGCTAACTATAGGTCAGATGTCGTCCCAGAACTGTGGGGACCTCTGCGCATCCGTCCTGCGCAGGAGTCTACAAGATCACGTTTAAATCTCGCGCGCTTTCCGGAGCCCAACGCGAGAACCCACGAGAGACTGGGATTAGAACGTCAAGGTCCTTGTTCTGAACAACGCTCCTTGGTTGGGGTAAATCGTTCAGGGGTACTAGTGTGCTTATTGGCGCTTCCTCTGGTGGCTTGCGACGTCCCCTCTGAACTTTTTCCAGATTTTGTTATTCTGTATCTGTATCTATTATTGAGTATGGTGATGAATTCCTATCAAAGTGTCAAAGCTGATGTAGTGTTCGGCTTGGGAATTCCATCCTGGATATAGATCTATGTCTTAGAACTGAATGTTGCAAGTTACATTCTGAATTGAGAAATTTGTTGTATGGATACACGGCTAAAACAAAAGCTTATGTTTACGAATCCGGCAGCGTCCAGCACGTGGTCAACGGTTTCACATACACAATAACGAGCGGAGATATAATGGTAGGTTGTCACAATGTTGAATGTGATAAAATGTTATGACAGTTATAGTATTCTACTTTAAAACACCGTGGTGAACCCATGTAAGATAAAAGTCTACAACTCTCAATTGACTAACTGTACCTTTCAAAATGGGTGGAACATTCCAGAGGGATTTGTACGGTCCACTAATTTTGTTTCACCTCCCTCTGCATGGGAAACCAGATTGAAAGTGACGATTTCTATTAATCATTTCTAATCATAACGTTAAGCATGTTCAGACATCAAAGTCTGCACCCCTTGCCGAGTTGACAGTGTCTGAGTTCAGCAAAACTAGACAGCAAACAATGAATGAATGAAAGACCTTTATTGCACGTTTATGCTCTGATGATCTAAGTACAGGTCATGGTGACAAGCAGAAGAATAGCTACACTGGTAACAGAAATTTGATATCTAACTACATCTAAATACTAATTAATACCGCTATGTACATGTTCAATTTCTTCTCGCTTCTTAAGGCAGTTATAAGTGAATAAGCATACAGGGTTCATGAGATACAATGGAGGGATGAAAAGCTTAACACGACCATTGCGAACGGCTTCCGGGATGATATTGAATAACTGCACCTGCTATAGCTTCCTGGCGAATTTACCGTGACCTAATGTGGAAAAGAGCGCTCTCTAAAAACTAAAAAATGAACCTTACTTACCAGGTTTGAGATAATAAGATCCACTGTCTTTGTCGTTATTTTGCACGTGGGACGGGTAACGCGTTACGTTAGCGGGGAAAAACAAGTGCTAAAAATACCTGGGATGCCACATCACCACATGCGTACCTGTTGTACACATCCACTGTTAAAGTAGTTCCCTGGTCTGGTTCGGTATCCTTTACGACATTTTACACAGAGACACTTCCAATTCCATTTATAGTATATGTTGGTCACCTTCCTTACATCATGTGTTAACTTTATATGAGCGATAGTGTGGTTTGACTGTCGTAGGTGCGGAGCACTAACCGTACGCGGGTCGTGAATGCAGAACTAGCCAGAAGTGTGCCCCGGGCGTAGGTACATATTTGCGGTCCCGAACCTTGCCGGACAGGCTTCCCAGACGCCCACCCATTGTTCTCCACCATAACCTGAGTTTGACCTCGGTTTACCTGGGTGTCAGATTACGGCGGGCGTTTTAAACTTGACGTTTTAGACTTAAACTCTAGTTGTTTTCTCGTGCGGTCTAATAGCACTAATTGTGACCATTTAGGCAAGCGGTCGCAGCTAGGAAACATTACACTGATAATAATTGGAGCCTTTATTTGACGTCAATTGTGAAACGCCAATCGCCATCCAGGTTCAGGGGGGTTCAGGTAGCAGAGGCAAACTCTGGATGTGTTATTCAAGATAAGTACTGCCAAGGGCGATGTCAACTTAATTAAAAACCACTCTTTTCATCACCAGGTAACTGTAGACTCCGATCCCGTAAGAAGTTCTAGTGAGTAGCCAACTTCCGCCACCATTGGCCCTTCGCCTTGAAATATGTAACTGTTATGACACAAAATGAATTTAGTCAAGACTAACTAGGCAACGTTTACTTTGGCAGTCTTTCTTTGTATCTTTATGCCCAGGTTACAAACAGCATAATGAGGACACATTGGGTGCTTTTCTAAAACACAACTCAGATTTTATCTGGCACAAGTTTCTAGCAGGCCCACATTGACACATTTTCTGAAAACCAAGGATGCGATTCCGCGCTGCCTCGTGCATCGTTAGACATGCTTGGTTTGATGTAAAACTCATTGCAATTTGTATCGTTCTCACAAGTCGGCGTGGCTGGACCATGGATATGATAGCAGCAGGGTTCAGTCTTCGCAGATTGACTCGAAGTAAGACAAGTATTGCTAAATATTGTGCCCCGTTTGCAGGAAACCCATACGCAATTCGCCCTGTTAAGATCCTGTTGCAATTATGCTTGAGACAGCCAACCAAATAGTTTTTCACACCACAATGAAGAAAACCGTATTTTAAAACACGCAAAGTGATACAAAGAAGAGTAGACAAAAATCCTGGACACGCACAATACTCATAATTTCACTACTTCATATAAGAAATTCCAAAACATCTTCAAAATTCAGTAATTTCAGTTTCAAAATGTATTCGTCCAGGCACGGAATTCAGTACAGTACGGATACGGATCCCAGGCTATTTAGGCAAAATAGCCTTCCTCACTCCGCAAAAGTTGACCCTACGCTTTCTTCAGATAAGCTTAAAGGTCATCCTGTGAAACCTAATACGGTGCGTTTTTGATAGGTCCATCCACACATGGCGTTCTCCTGAGTTCTTTCAACACTTCTTGTTTTCTTATCTCTGTTTTTCAAACATGAAAGGTCAGGTGTCACGTATCTGTAAAGTGGCGCGGATTTACTTTTCTATCGGCAACCGCCATATTGTCGCCTGCGTATGACGTCACTA
>NC_089740.1:15669551-15717051 GCF_035083965.1 Branchiostoma lanceolatum
ACCATTTTTTAACCATTGCGTAGTTATATAGTCTTGTGTAAACAACATAAGTATTATGTACATAGCAATAACGACATTAGCCTGCACCAGGGCCTCCTAGGATTGCGGAATTCGGCAGAAAAGGGAACAATTAGCCAATTGAGTCAGGCCACGGTTAAGATCACATTTCGCCGGGGTAGCCTAACGGGGCCTGCAAGTGAAACCCTGGCAAATGTCCTCCCTATAGCCGGTGTAGTTAGTCTGGTAGAGACTATAACCACATAATGAGAGTATACCTTTGCGGATCTTCAAGACGAAAAAATAGCTCCTTCGTAACCATGACAACAACGTTAAACTCATCTTGTAGCAATTTGAGACAGAGTGACTGAATAAGATCGTAGCTTACCGTTCGGAGAGGAGCTGGTTTAGAAGCCAGGAGAGTAGAAAATTTTTATTAAACGTCGTCTGACTGGAACCCGGATCTAAGGGCTGAGCCTTGTCGTTACACATCCACACAAACACGCCTCATGACGTCAGGATCAGACGACAGGAGAGCGAAAGTCCGGTGTCAAAGGACGTGGGACGATACCAAGTACAGAAATGGGGGGGATCAACAGGTTGCTATAACTTTTCCAAAGGTTCCCTATAGTATAATATGATTTTAGTCTGAACCACCCGAATTCGGTGCAAACACGCAATAGAAAGACGTCTACATTTTGAAACCTAAGTGATCACAGAGGTTGTAAAAAACAACAATTGAACATACAGGCCACATAGCCTGATTTTAATTCTGGCGGAAGAATTGTTATGTCGGCAAAGAAAGTGGCCACGAGCCGATTGGCCTCTAGACAGAGACCGTGACAGCCAAGAGCAGTGAAATGTTGTGTTACAGGGACTACAGATATCATTAATGTGCTTGGCTGTCATGTTTCAAAAGACGGTAACCTCCATTAATATTAATGCATTATACTGGGGACGTAGGGTTGGAGATCTGTTTGGACGTATCTTTTCAGGGTGGCGGAATTATTTTAGTAATTGGATGTTTCACCAAATCTTAACCGGTGGCTATTAATTAGGAGGGGGGTAATTGTCATCTTTTTTACTTGAGAACAGGTACGCACGCGGAGGTCGTCTAAGGAATAAAGTCAAGAGTTAGGCATCCAAAGGTCACGCCAAAGGTCACGCCAGAAAATCGATTCTCAGGTCCGACACAAGTGGCGCCAAATCCGCCGGTCGATAAGTGCTGTGATGGTCACGTGATCACCAGCCTGAGGGCAATGACCTTTTGTGACGAGAGCTCTGGTCTATTATACAAAAGGACCTAATTCGCATGAATTATGTCAGTTGACCATCTTCTCTGCCCAATTACACAAGTTGTTCAAAGTATAAAAGTCTTATGTTAGCAAAGAAGGCTATTGTAGCATGCCCTCATAAATTATGTAAATGAGGCCCTCATTTTCATGATTCGCATTATCGTATGTTCAGAGTACACGATACAAACATCGATGCAGTACAAAAGAAGGGGGGGGGCTGCTGGGGGGGGGGGGGTGCTTGCAAACGTCCATTCATTTCTATTAGCTATGCCAAGACCTAAACACATACAAAACACACCGCAAAAATCCAGCCATAACTTTTTGAGTTATGCTGTTCGTTCACCGAGAAGCACAAACGCTGCCAGAATAACAGGACCACAGCATGTCCAGCAGCAAAGATACAAAACCGGAAGTCCTGCTGCAGTACCAGGGTCGGCCACCAGGAGGCCCAAAATCGATTTTGACCGTAGGGTCCACAACACCTACCCACGTACAAAATATCATAATGCTTGCAATCCATCTAGAGATTCTTAAGATATTGCTAGGCTCTACCATCCTCCGCGGGTCGCTGGGAAATAGCAGAAATTGGCCAAAATAGAGTCAATTGTATGAAGGCCTAGGGAGTCGGCTACGGAGATAGGACCCAATATTGCGGCTGCGAATGTTACCCTCCATGGCCAAAGTCCCCCGGCAAATGTTTTCCCTATAGCCGGCGCGGAAAGTCTGGTAGAGACTAAGATATTGCGCCGAACACGCACACATGCACGAACGAACGTACACACACACACACACACGTACACAGACAAAAGGACCAAAATCCATACCTCCACTTTTAAAGGAGGTACGAGCGTAATAACAACTTTAAAGGCGACGATGAAAAGAAAACGTGCGGCGGTGCAAGTACGGCGGGTACAGGAAATGACAGCCAAGGAAAAACGTCAGAGAGATTCCTAGGCGGGAAAACTCGTGTCTCCAGACAAAAAACGTTACCAGAATAATGAATAACTTTGTCGGCGAGGGTATTAATATGATAAAAAGAAACGTGCTGTTGTGCGCTTAGCGCTTATGGCGGCAACATACAAGCGATTACGTCAGAGAAATTCGAAAGCGGAAAAACTCGTGTCTCCAGACATAAGAAGGGAAAACTCAGCTTCTGTATTGAAGGAAGAAAAGGAACATTCTTGGCGAGGCTGAAAAGAAAACTTAAACGGACGTGCTACGGTGGAGGACAAACGATGACGTCAGGGGAATTCCAAGGCGTAAGAACTCGTGTCTCCAGACAAAAGACGTTGCAGCGTCTCTGTTGAAGTGTTGCAGGAAAAACGCCAGTAACGCGCCAATAACGCGCCAGTGATGCTTGGCGCGCCGGCGATGCTTTTCAGTCAAGGAAGAAAGACGCGGGAAGAAGAGGAGGCATTTCTGAAGGAGATGGATTGGAGGAGGTGTGACGTCAGTGGGTAGTGAAATGTCCATATTTGGCGAGTGGAAAATGGGAAACAACATTTCTGACATCGGTGAGCTCTCTGTGCACGTGTTTGTGTGCACGTGTTTGCCTTCGTGAGTGTGTGTGCGTCTATCTCTTTGTATATGTGTGTGTGCATGTGCGTGTGTGTTTGTGCACGTCACCTGTAAGTCAACTGTGAACGCGCTTCATATATATATACTGTATACGAATCGTCCGCCAGGATGAAAAAGAGAAGAAGATATATACAGGTCGCTAGAAAAATAGTAGAAATTGGCCAAAAAGACCGATAACATACCAGAGGACTTGGTTGGCCTGGGAGCACAGTTTGCGACCTATGTACTGTATTCCCAGGACAGCTTACTCCTCTGGTATGTTATCTGTCTATTTGGCCAATTTCTGCTATTTTTTCAGCGACCTGTGGAGCCTGGTAGAGGCTAATGAGCACCTAGATCTAGCGTCAACCGAAGTAAGCCTGCATAATCTAACGTTATGAGTAGCCGCTAGTTATGCCTAACGTTACGTCTAGCCGCTGCCTTTCTGGGTTCAGCTTACAGCGCTGACAGCACCCCCATGTGCTATTGTAATCCTACCGAATGACGTACATGGATATGACATCTGAAGTTAAGGTACCACTCATTCCTCCAGTCTCTCAAACTCCTCAGGCAATCAATCAATTACAACAACTTCTTAAGAAATGGGATAGCCTTACCTTAGACAACCGGAAATGACGTATATTTTCCTTAAGCAGACGGTTGGAGGGATGAATCCGAGAGTCCGTACGGTTTTCTGTCGACTGGCTCCCAACAGCCGGGGCGGGGGACTGTACGTTACTGCAGTCAGGGGCGCAGCTGGCGGGCGGGACCGTACATTACTGCAACAAGGGGTGGCGTTGATATTGTAAATACAATGATAATAAGATGAAAAGCTGGGGGAGGGGGGGGGGTCATTGCAGTGACTAATTTTCTTCCTCCCCCAAACAAAACAATAACTACAGTCTATAAGCAGAGACCGCATGCATGAAACACAGCTTAAAGGAGGCTTGCATTTATCTATTTCATTCGTATATGTTTACTGAGTATTAGGCAGGAAGCGATTGCTTATTTTGCATTACCGTCGGTCACTTTGGCAGACTGGTCTCGCTTGACGTTTAATTCAAGCGACCATCACACTATACGTAAAATCTGTGCGACGACTTACGTACAATGAAAACGGTTGGTTACGCTCTACAGAAAAGGGGATGCATGCTCACCTCAACCTCCTTGCTCACCTTTAGAAGGTTCCAAAAGCCCCTGCCACAAATAAGAAATTCAGCTCGGCCGACGTGTTGGCGAGCTTCAAATGTGCATTTTCGGCCGAAATACGGCCGACGTCCTGTCGATTACGCGGGCTTCGGGCGATTTTTAGAAATCAAATTTGATCCAAATATTGGCCTTTTCTTTTAACAGGTTAGTCGATTCTGACTTCGTCCATGTCCAAGAGATGGTATCATCTCATGTGGGATTTTTAGTTTTTAGTGTTCGACGGACGTCACCCGAGATTTTCTTTGGAAAATACGGTCGACGCTCGGGCCAAATTCGGCGAGCTTCGGGCGATCTACAAATTCGGCCGACGCTCGCATGCATTGTGACGCCGGCTTAAGGACCGCAAACCTTTTCAGTTGCGCGCATGTCGTGTGAGCAACAACAACAGCAGGGGTTCGAACCCTCCACCCTTGGATCACTAGTAGGGTTGCTCATCTTGCAAGACGACGACGTAAGCACCTCCCCCGCCCGTTAGCATTACAGACCGGTCCCTGGTTAGACCTAGCCCTCAATCTATTCTCCAAGCAGATCTCACGGTCGCAAAGACCGTATCCAAATGGCAAAAGGAGTTTAAGGAGTTGCAACTGCTTAAACTCCTTATGCCAGTTGGATACGGTATTTGCAACCTTTAGACCTGCTTGGAGATTCCCCTCCACCCACCCCGGCCGTAAGCATTACTGTTTGGTCCCTGATATCAAAATACCCATCCCTCCACCCACCCAAGCCGTGAGCATTGCTGTTTGGTCCCTGATATCAAAATACCCATCCCTCCACCCACCCAAGCCGTGAGCATTAATGTTTGGTCCCTGATATTAAAAGACCCATCCCTCCACCCACCCCGGCCGTGATTATTACTGTTTGGTCCCTGATATTAAAAGACCCATCCCTCCACCCACCCCGGTCGCGAGCATCAATGTTTGGTCCCTGATATTGATTGATGTTGGCCCCTTGAACCCCGAACATGAGCGGAACAAAGACCCGGATATCCACAGAGCCGAGAGTGTGTACCAAAGGGCTTATTGCAATATTACAGCCAATATCGTTAGAGCTGGGCAAATAGTCACAGGCGGTGCGTTCTCAGGACTGCAGTTCTGTCACGGATCGCAAGATGTCGTTCATGTACGGCTATGTTATACATGTACCGGGTGACTCTGGAAACGCAAGATCACAGCCAATATAAACCGGCGGCGAGTTCTCAGACCTGCAGTTACGCCACGGATCACAAGATGTCATTGCTGTACGGCTATAAATGTATACTTTGAAAACATAATATTACGGCCAATAACGTTAGAGCTGAGCACAGGCGGTGCGTTCTCAGGACTGCAGTTCTGTCACGGACCGTAGGATGTCGTTCCCGTACGGTCATGCTATACTTTGTAAACGTAATATATAACTTTTCATAGAGCTGGATAAAGTCACAGGACTGCAGTTCTGTCACGGATCGCAAGATTTCGTTCCTGTACGGTTAGGAATTCATACTTGCAACATAATATCACAGCCAACAACATCAGAGCTGAGCAAATTGTCACAGACCTGCAGTTTCTTTACGTATCGTTAGATATCGTTCAGCTACGGTTATGAAAAGACATTATACTTTGGAAACACAATATTACAGCCAATGACGTTACAGCTGGGTTATACGTCATCGGACGTACGTACGAAACGAATAAATGAATAAAGATGCAAACAAAACAGGCACGTGCGCGTCAGTGTCAATCACTATCAACGTACGTT
This sequence comes from Branchiostoma lanceolatum, assembly GCF_035083965.1. Classification (NCBI taxonomy): domain Eukaryota; kingdom Metazoa; phylum Chordata; class Leptocardii; order Amphioxiformes; family Branchiostomatidae; genus Branchiostoma; species Branchiostoma lanceolatum. The sequence goes on from NC_089740.1 coordinate 15,675,344, forward strand.
GCAACCTTGGCAACAGAACTTTGCAACAGAACTTTGAAACAGAGCTGAGTATTCTGTACGTCGACCCCGAGTCCGTCTCATTTTCGGGTGACGTGCGTTCCTTGTCGGTCGCTCATTCTCTGAAGCGTTACAGATTTTATGGAGACGTAGAACAGCTCTGTCACAAGATGAGCAAGCTTCTTGTTGGCGGCATCGTCTGCGCTTTTCTCGGCCTTGTGTTGTACGTGGTGGGGATTGTGACCACCGCTTGGCTGTCGGTTGCATATCAGCAACTCGGACTGTGGCAATTGTGTGTAACGTACTTGGGAGGGACGCACTGCATAGCTGCCGCTGGTAAGTAACAGAGTAAAAGTATATTACGTCTTCTTATTCATAACTTCCTTTAACATACATAACTTCCTTTAACTTTATGATCCATGCTATATACTAGAACTCAGGTCGATTTCCAACGAGAAGTCACAGGTAAGATGTGTTACCGGTACGATCAAACCGCCATTGTCATAATGATAATCGCAGAAAGGGTTTTAACAGTATGAAAGACAGGCAGTGAAATGGGCAGTCGTTGCCTTAATCGAAAGAAAACTAAACCGAGTTGAAATATGTGCAGTCCTCGTAGCGCAAGCGGTAACGCAACCCCCTGCGCCGCCAGCTGTATCAATTCCGTGGATCCTAGGGCCCGAGTTCGATCCTAAGCGTCAGACCCAACTCGGAGATGTTGTAAGGGATTGCATTCGTCATTTCGGATGGTGACGTACATGTAAAGCCGGCGGCCCCCTTGTTCAAGGGAGCTTCAGGCATAATCCTCAAGCGTCAATCCTCTGCACGTAAAATAACCCAACACACTTATCGAGAGTAGGGATGACCCGGTGTGCTTGGCCAAAATGTGAGCCGTGGCGAAGCCGCATTCCACTACTGAGCTACTTGAAAACATCAAGTTTCACATCAATTGAGGATGACTGATATACCTACTACGACTTGTTTCTGCACATCTGTTAGACGGAAATGTCACTGTTTCCATGTCACAATGTTATCCAGAATCAATCGTTAATACAATGTCAAAACTTATGGATGCAAATAAAGTCAAGTCAAATAAAACTGTATTGACAAATTCTTCGTATCGCGAAGTCCATCACCAGATTGCCCAAAAGTCACAAGGAAACATGAGCTGGGTTGCTGTTTGCAACCAGTAGTTTTTCTAAGGATAACCAAATCTAGCGCAGTGGGAAGACCCATACGCGTCAATTAAACGTTAAGCATTGCCAAGGTCGTGTCCAAGGTACGGAACAACTTTTCAGCCCGGTAGCTGTTTGCGTTGCTAAGATGCCAAACGGTAAGGCTGCACCCCCCGTCGCGTAAGTACATGTATATGAAGAGGGTCTTCGTCTCTTCGTGGGGTAGGTAACTTTAGGAAGGCCTGAGTTTGTCTGAGTAGGAAGCTGTCAATAAAGTTTAAGTTAAAGGCCGGTAACGCTTAACGGTAAATTGGCGCGCATTCCTATATGTGTGCATTGCGCTAAATTTGGATATCTCAACTGGTAAAACCAGGCTGTCACCACCGACGAATTTGTCAACATAGCTGAACGATGAATGCATGATAACAACTTAAGTGCTACATAGGATTAAAGTCACCAATTACGCTTCACGAATATTGAACCGACAACGCTTTGGGCTTGTGCGTATATAAGACCGTATGAGTTCCGTATGTTTGGCCTAGGTAATGTATAAAGTTTGCGGTTAGCGTTATGGTCATGGGCATGTTGTGGTCTTGTTGTTTATAGGAATCAGTCTCCTGCCCTTCGCTTTTAACGCGACCCGTGCCTTTTGAAATGATACCTCGTTCGTTAGGACCATGCTTTTGTGAAACGTCTATCATAGCTGTTTTTGGGTCCCCCCACAAAAGTGTTGAAGTTCCCCTGCCGACTTCAGACAAGGGGTTGGCGGGGAAAGTTTGGCGCTTTTGTTTTATGACGCGCTGCCATACAAAACAATGTAGTCGTCACTGGTGTTCAACCTTTCAGTGCGGGTCTGCGGGATCATGACAAATTTGGCGTCTTTGTAAATGGTAATAAATAACCTTTTCAATGATACAAAATAAATAACGTACAATTAATGTAACAAAGTAACAAATGGGAAATGATTGATCAAATTTCAAGTTTCCGAACTTATCGCGCTGAGTGTTATTGGTTGCCAAGTTCCAACGTGACGGAGTGTTTTGAACTGGTCTGTCGTATTTTCGATTGACTTGCGGTCCTGGTCGGTGGACGATTTTCTCTGGAGCTGTTTTGTGGAAACAAAAACTAAAAATGTATATCAAGAAAAATTACACTGATGACTAATCTTTTTACGTTTTGTGTGTTTTGTTGTCTTATATAACATACTTTCAGTTCCCGCAAACTGCCCGACCGGGCCCCGGTTTGGCATTGTGATCATACCATTGCAGAGGAGAAAGCAACGATTAACGGTAAATTAAGACAGCTTGCTCCACCTCAGGCCAACTGTTTTTTGTGTGTTGTTGTTGTTGTTTGTAGGCATCAGTCTCCTGCCCGCTGCCTTCAACGCGACCCGGGCCTTCGCCGTGATCGGACTGGTACTGTTCTTCCCCGGTCTGATCGCGGCCTGCGTCTCCGCAAAAAAGAACTACGAAGAAGGCAAGAAGAGAGGCTGTCAAATGATCATCGCTGCAGGAAAGAAATATATTTCAATTATTATTCTACAATTATAACAATTCCAGCACTGATTTGGAATACTGACTGTAGTCCAGCACTGATTTGGAACACTGACTGTAGTCGTTCAAATACGTCTAGACTTGCCCTCAGTTCAGAATGTTCATTACGTATAATATAGAAATAATGAAACGGAGCGCGATACAGACTTTTGGGCGTTTTGAATCCATTACATAGAATGTCTGATATCATGAGCTCAGACTAAACAGGCTGGTGGAAGAAGAATACGACGGCAAAGTTTAGTTCGTCAAAGGATTTTTTTGTAAGAATTCTAAGAAGTCATTTAATTTCCCTGCAGGTATCTGCGGTGTCCTGGAGGGCGCTATCTACGCCAAGTCGTACACTATTGCACCTGGCGAAAAGTCCAATTATCTCCATGAAAAATGGAGATATAGTTTTGGGTGTGTCTGTTTGTCTGTCTGTTTGTGTTTCCGCACCACTCCAGTCAGCATAACTCAAGAGCCTCTTGATGGATTACAATGATATTTGGTATGTGGGCGGATGTCGTGAAGCCGAAATTCAAGGTCGATTTTGGGCCCCCTGGTATGTGACCTTGGTACTGCAGCAGAACTTCAATTTTTTGTATCTTTTGACCTGGACGTGCTGTGGTCTTGATTTTTGGGTGGCAGATAGCTTGTTTGTCGGAGTTTTAAGAATCTTTAAGTCTTTAAGTTCATTTCCCTGCAGGTATCTGCGGTGCGCTGGCGGGAGCTATCTACGCGGGCTACGCCAAGTCGTACGCTCTGGCCCCAGGCGTGTCCGTGCCGTTCGGTTTCTCCTTCTACCTGATGTGGCTGCAGGCGCTCTTCACCATCGGGGGCGGAAGCGTCATCGCCAGCACCGGGAGCGCTAGCAGCGACGCAAGGGTGGACGCGGAAGGATAAGCAACTTGCGCTCCGCGACTGAAACATTGCCGAGGGATGGTTTCTTTAAAAACAGCTGTCTACAAAGTTTTTATGATTTTTTTTTTACATAGCTTTTGCTAACTAAAAAGAAAATAAGAATTATAAAAAGAATTGAAAAAATTGGGGGGTATTGGCCCCTGCCAAGTCTGAAGTCATTTGGCCCCAACACTAATCTCAACAAACGGCAAGAGAAAAAGAATAAACTTCAACGTGACAAAAGGAAACAAATTTCACTTCTATACTTGTGCTATGGAGTCAAATATAATAATAACAAACACACAAGTTAGTTCCGGATGTATAATTTCCACTCAACTCTTAGACTGATATGCATAGATCACTCAGGTAGAACAACATCTGTAATTCACATATCGCTCAATAAAATCACCAGTTGCACAGCGAAATTGGCTACCCTTCACTAGCTGTATCATTGAAAATGACATTGTAATTTTGTTCTAAAGACTTGATCTCCATTGCAGCAGGTATTGTTTTAAGTAACGGTGATATTGAGGTTTTATGTCTTGAACACCTGGATATCTGACGTGTGCGTACCTTGGAGATTATACTGATGCAGCATGTACAGTAGCTGTAATTCAATTCAGCGATTTTTGTCAAATTTGGTCGATCCATTTAACGCAGCAAAATTATGAGAGTTGATATTACTTGTAACACTTCTTTGTTTTCGTTTGTTCAGCTCCTTCCTGATTGTATCATTAAGATTTTCACTAAAACTGAATAAAGATAATTAGTCACTTTTCTAATAGTTCTACTGTACTATAGGGCACACAATTTGTTGTTCCAGCATACCTGTATGTACAGGTAGACAACATTAAAAATCACCTGCACCACTTCTTTCCCTTCTCTTGTAACGTGTAAAAATGACCCGTGAATAGTTTCAGGTTGGTAAGTCACCGGTTGACAAAAGTTTTGTACAAAACCGATACGCAACCAACGTTTCGGTGACCGTCTGTCACCTTCCTCAGGGGAATTCTGACAGGTTCTACTTCACACTGCGAGAAGAATGCGGTCCCAAACTTGGGATACAAACTCAGTCACATTTGGGACCGCATTCACACCAAAATAATACAGTTTGTGCTCAAATCGTTTTCAATCTTTCGACCAAATGTACAATAACCATAAACTCCACTGTTCTAAGTTCTTTCTCTTTCCTTTTAGTAGGTAAAAATGACCCGTGAATAGTTTCAAGTTGGTAAGTCACCGGTTGACAAAGTCTTTGTACAAACCTGTAACGGTACACAACCAACGTTTTAGTGACCGTCTGTCACCTTTCTCAGAGCAATTCTGACCGGTTCTACTTCACACTGCAGCTAGGTGTTGCTGCTGCAGTATAGGGGTGGATACCGGTTCGGCTTAATAAGGTCCAAGTCCAAGTTTAGGTCCAGAGATTTAGGTTCAGGTCCGGACCTGAACCTGGACCTGATCCTGTCCAGTTGATGTTTTGTTTTATTAGACCAATATTAAGCATAGAGAATTCATACTGACATGCACGACTATAAAAGTTTCTTGGTGAGAAGACTTTCAAGACAAACCAGTGTTTGATATTTGAATGTTTCACTTATTCTAAATGCCTTTTTTGTCAGAGGGGAGACTCAAAACACTTTTCATCAAACAAATTAGAAACATATATTTGTACTTTGTTCATTTTTTTTTGGACTCAGGTTTCAGGCTTTCAGGTTTTTTGGACTCGGTTCTTGGATGTTATAAAGGTCCGAATCAGGTCCAGCAAACCGGTATCCACCCCTACTGCAGTATGAAGATTGTGGTCCCAAACGTGAGATATAAGCTCAGTCACATTGGGACCACATTCTTAAAATTGATGCAGGTGTTCATATCGTTTCATTCTTGTGATCCAAAATGTGCAATAACATAAAAGGATGCTATCTCTATGAACAATCATCATATAACTGTCTGTTCTTGCACAGCTTTTTTTTACTGTTCAAATTATCTAAAGGTAGTTTACCGCTTATATATGCTAAACAAACAAACAAACAAACAAACAAACTTAATGAAAATCCACATACACTTTCATGTCCAGCACATGGACTGGATGTCAGAAACACCTGCACAGCTCCGCTCCTACAGCAATACCTGCCCAGCTCCGATTTTACCTGCACTATTTTTCACTCTGCTGAGTCACTGCTACTACAAGGTGCAGGATGCTTAAAGGCAAACAATACGCCGTAATATACAAAATGTAGTTTCTATCACTTTTATGTATACACTAGTTAAATATAGAATATAACAAAAGGAACTCATAACCAAGTAACCAAAGGATAAACACAAGAATGCTACAATTTATCTTGAGCACAAACAAATATTCACTTTGTGCCATTGTCTTACAGTTCAGTTAACTACTTAAGTATGATTTCCTATTTTCCTGTTAACAAACCAACCAACAAACCAACAACTTAAGGCATAGTATTACATAAAAGCAGCACTCTTTACCTTATGCAGCTGTAAAAGAGATCTGAAAATATACATAATACGTTTTGTGTCAAATCATATTTTTAAACACTTTTGCAAAGTTAAGAATTTTACATCATTCATTAACCCAAAAACAGGACTGTGAAGTACCCGAGACAAAGGGCAAAGTACTGGATGTCATCTTTGGCATCAGGGTCAAGAGTCAAGGGTTAGCAGTCAAGGGTCAACATTCAAGGATCAAGAGTCAAGTACCTGTCTGAGGTTCAAAGAAGTTTCTTTGGGGTGCACAGAAACAAAACTGGGTGCAAAACCAAAATATAAATCTGTTCTTCTTCAGGGCTGGAACTCTATGGTTATCTTAAAGCAAATTGTATAGAATAGGATCTAGTCTTTTCTTTCTGATACTTAAATGCCAAAGATATGCTGTATACTAATGTATAAATAGTACTTTTACAAATGAAATTCTTCCCAGAATAGCTAGGTACACCCACAGTCAGAAATCAGGTGTACAGCTCCAATTTTGGGGGCACAAAAGTGCATAACACACACCCTGTATTTCCTGCCCTGAATAAATACCCTTAAGTTTATGATGTCTATAGTTCCAGGGTCGAATTACATACAGGTCGTGGTTCAAAGGTCGGGTACCAGCAGCGAGCGTTGTCACGGCAACCAGCGCTCACGTCTGCGTTCCGTACGGCACGTCCTGCAGGCGGTACCTCCACAGGAACCAGCCCACACCTGCTCCGATGACCCCGCCTAGCAACACCGTTCCTAGGGCGATTCCCGCAACGGTACCTGACGAAGACACAACAGTTAGACTTGCTTTGTTTCCAGAAAAGGACAGTTAGACTCTTTGTTTTGAGGACACTACAGTTAAACTCTCTTTGTTTCGAGAAAAGGACAGTTAGACACTCTTTGTTTTGAGGACACAACAGTTAAACTCTCTTTATTTCGAGAAAAGGACAGTTAGACTCTCTTTGTTTTGAGGACACAACAGTTAAACTCTCCTTGTTTCGAGAAAAGGACAGTTAGACACTCTTTGTTTTGAGGACACAACAGTTAAACTCTCTTTGTTTCGAGAAAAGGACAGTTAGACTCTCTTTGATTTGAGGACACAACAGTTGAACTCTCTTTGTTTCGAGAAAAGGACAGTTAGACTCTTTGTTTTGAGGACACAACAGTTAAACTCTCTTTGTTTCGAGAAAAGGACAGTTAGACTCTCTTTGTTTTGAGGACACAACAGTTAAACTCTCTTTGTTTCGAGAAAAGGACAGTTAGACTCTTTGTTTTGAGGACACAACAGTTAAACTCTCTTTGTTTCGAGAAAAGGACAGTTAGACGCTCTTTGTTTTGAGAAAAGGACAGTTAGACTCTCTTTGTTTTGAGAAAAGGACAGTTAGACTCTTTGTTTTGAGGACACAACAGTTAAACTCTCTTTGTTTCGAGAAAAGGACAGTTAGACTCTCTTTGTTTTGAGGACACAACACTTAAACTCTCTTTGTTTCGAGAAAAGGACAGTTAGACTCTCTTTGTTTTGAGGACACAACAGTTAAACTCTCTTTGTTTCGAGAAAAGGACAGTTAGACACTCTTTGTTTTGAGGACACAACAGTTAAACTCTCCTTGTTTCGAGAAAAGGACAGTTAGACTCTCTTTGTTTTGATGACACAACAGTTAAACTCTCTTTGTTTCGAGAAAAGGACAGTTAGACTCTCTTTGTTTTGAGGACACAACAGTTAAACTCTCTTTGTTTCGAGAAAAGGACAGTTAGACACTCTTTGTTTTGAGGACACAACAGTTAAACTCTCTTTATTTCGAGAAAAGGACAGTTAGACACTCTTTGTTTTGAGGACACAACAGTTAGACTCTCTTTGTTTTGAGAAAAGGACAGTTAGACTCTTTGTTTTGAGGACACTACAGTTAAACTCTTTGTTTCGAGAAAAGGACAGACTCTCTTTGTTTTGAGGACACAACAGTTAAACTCTCCTTGTTTCGAGAAAAGGACAGTTAGACACTCTTTGTTTTAGATGACAGTTGGACTCTCTTTGTTTTGAGGAGACGACAGACTCTTGTAAGATGTCTAGCTTGGCTGGTAGGTTTTGGAGGTTTATGACATGCTGTTCCTTGTAACCCGTCTTACCTGGTTGTAGGTGTTGTAGGTTTAAGAAATGTTAATTGTGTAGGTTTAAGGCATGTGGTTCCTTGCAAGACGTCTTACCTGGTTGGTAGGTGTTGGAGGGCTGGTTCCTCTGACTGATGAAGGTGAAGAAGTCCTTGTTCGTCTCCAGTGTACCCGGCAGCGCCGTCAGGTAAACCTCCTGGGGGGTTAGGTAAAAATCTTCGTCAAACTCTTGATGAAACAGAAAATAATTCCTGCAGTCTAGAACTATGGTTAAACATCCCTTGCCAAACTGTTGTCTAATGTAGCATTAATGCCAGAAATACATATGCAGCACTAATGCTTGGTTAGTGCACACTGCCATGGTAATTTCATGGTAATTATGGCTGTCTAAATACCAGTCCCTCAATGTCCTAGCAGCCATGCCTTGGACCAAAGCTTGAACCAATTAGTTGGCATCTTTCCAGCATTCTGCTTTCTGCCACATCTGCTTGACCTATACATTAGCACCCTGCAACAACTGGGGTTTTTGACAAGGGTGGACTGTAGTTAGGGGGCAGAGGGTTAATTTGGATTCCTGCAGAACTATGAACTACATCTATGGTTGGGAGCGGTTCGGGAGCTGTCGGGAGCTGTCAGCTGATGGTTGACTGTGCCAGTCGAATGTTTTGAAATTGTCAAAACATTTGTTTGTGGACGGGAGGTCTGGAATGGGTTGGCTGGTGGTTGGGAGTAAGTCAGTAGTGGTCAGGGTGTGTTTGGGAGTCAAATTCATCTCTCAATCTAAACCTGGTCAGCCTTCTCCTGAGCCATGTTCAGCTATGTGTAACCAGGTCTTGAGTGTAGCAGTTTTCTTGTCCCTGGCTCATGGTTAGACCGGAGATGTATGTATTTACCTAACTTGCAAAAGGCCACATGTTCTCATATCTTATACCTTCCACAAACTTTGTAACTTGTAACAAACAAACAAACTCCTCCCCACCTGTCCACGCGAGGGGTTCGGTGTGAACTTGATCACCATGGTGTTTGCGTCCACGCGTTTCTTAAAGTCCTTAAAGGCCGCGTCAAGCGGTTTCTGCGGCTTCATCTCAACACTGTCGCCTTTCACATCCGGGTGCGCCAGCAAGGTCGCGCCGACCCACAGCGATCCGTTTGTTGGGGTGTGCTGAGGGAAAACAAACAAAGAAATTAAAAGTGGTTTCTGCAAGGTCATACCCCAAAAACACTTTAAGTGTGGAACTACCCCAAAAAAGTGAAAGTGTAGACCTACCCCCAACAAAAGTGAAAGTGTGGACCTACCCTTCCAAAAAGTGAAGGTGTGGACCTACAGTTGTACCCTCCCAAAAAGGGAAAGTCTGAAAGTACATAGCGTCTGTCTTCTCTGTCACGACCAGTGGAAGATTAGCTCATCTGTTCATTGAGTTCATTTGAGCTAAACTGGTTCGAGATCACTTTCCTTTCCTTTTACCTACCCGCCTAAAAAGTGTTGACCTACCCCAAAAAAGTGAAAGTGTGGACCTAACCGGACATCTACACATTAAAGAAAGTGAAAGCGTGGACCTACCCAGACGCTGGTGACACGCAGTGGGTGTACCCCTGCAGCCTTGGCCACAGCATCTTGGACGCCGTAGTAGAAACGGTACTTGTCTCCCTGAACCAGGTTGTTGTACACTCCTGCGAATAGAACAGCTCGCTTAGTTACCAGTTCTGTAGAACTGTTGGTGTTACTAAACTATAGTTCCAAGCTCTAAACAGAACAGCTCGCTTAGATACCAGTTCTGTAGAACTTTTGGAGTTACTATAGTTCAGAGCTGCGAATAGAACAGCTCGCTTAGCTACCAGTTCTGTACAACTATTAGCAGTCCCTTTGGCAATCAATTCCTATACTGTAGAGAACATGCGGCTAGTGTTTAACCCAAAACACTTCTGTAGAACTTGTAGTGTTTCTAAGAAACCATTTACTTATCTAGGGCTGATTCCTAGCAAAATGAAAATCTCTCTCTCTCTCTCTCTCCAATTTAACGTCTTTTGTTCCCTATCATATGGGGGTTAGACGTGCTTGCACATGGATGGGGAAGCCCCAGAACTCCTCATCAAGTGCAAGTCCTTTTTTGTAGCAAGAGTTTTTACGGCTGGATGCCCTTCCTAACGCCAACCCAAACTAAACAAAATTAAGCTAAAAAAATACTTGATAATAATTAATCATACTGGTACTAGGATCTTGGAGTCCAAGAAATACAGAAAGGTAAAAGCAAGACGTCTTGATCCATGCCTCACCTGGCATCTGGAAGAACTGTTGGCATTACTAAACTATAGTTCAGAGCTGTGAACAGAACAGCTTGCTTAGTTACCATGCAGTTCTGTAGAACTTTTGGAGTTACTAAACTATAGTTAAGAGGTGTGAACAGAACTATACTCTTGTAAGAAAAGTAAGACGTCTTGCCTCACCTGGCATCTGGAAGAAGACGGCTTCCTTCATGCCGGGTTCCTTGAAGCACATGGAGATGTCGAACCTGTAGAGATACTGCGCCCCGGAGTCATAGTTGAACATGTTGAACACAAACTCAGATTCCTTTGGCGTCGATGCGTCATTTTTCTGCGAGAAAGGAACAAGACATTTAGAGACGGCAGACTTCACCCCCTCAGCCCTACTCCTACCAGATGGAACCCTCTTTACCCATACATTACAGATGCACACACGGACAGATTGGTGTGCATACGGAACAAGCTAATCAGAGATGGCCGTTCTCTTACTCCCTCATATCCTCTATTCTCTCACTCCCTCATTCCATCATCCTCTATTCTCTCACTACCTCATTCCATCATCCTCTATTCTCTCACTCCATCATCCTCTATTCTCTCTCCCTCATTCCATCATCCTCTATTCTCTCACTCCATCATTCTCTATTCTCTCATTCCATCATCCTCTATTCTCTCACTCCCTCATCCTCTATTCTCTCACTCCCTCATTCCTTCATCCTCTATTCTCTCACTCCCTCATTCCATCATCCTCTATTCCCTCACTCCCTCGTATCCTCTATTCTCTCACTCCCTCATTCCTTCATCCTCTATCATCTCACTCCCTCATTCCTTCATCCTCTATTCTCTCACTCCCTCATTCTATCATCCTCTATTCTCTCACTCCCTCACTCCCTCATATCCTCTATTCTCACTCCTTCATTCCATCATCCTCTATTCTCCTTATCTCACTCCATCATTTCCTCATTTTCTATCCTCTCATTCCATCATTCCCTCCTCTAATTTCTCCCTCCCTCCTTCCCTCGTTCCTCACCTTCCAGCTTCCCTTCATGCGGAGCCTGACCGGCACCTGTGATTGGTTCATCGTCTCGCTTGTCGTGGTCGTCCAGTTATCCTGAAAATAGACGTCAGAACGTTACCATGACAACAGACACAACCGGCACCTGTGATTGGTTCATCGTCTGGCTCGTCGTGGTCGTCCAGTTATCCTGAAAACAGACGTCAGAACGTTACCATGGCAACATAGATAACTGTTTCTTTAGTCGTCGTCATCCAGTCATCATGAAAATAGATGTCAGAACGTTACCATCATGGCAACATAGATAACTGTTTCGTTAGTCGTCGTCATCCAGTTATCATGAAAATAGATGTCAGAACGTTACCATCATGGCAACATAGATAACTGTTTCGTTAGTCGTCGTCATCCAGTCATCATGAAAATAGATGTCAGAACGTTACCATCATGGCAACATAGATAACTGTTTCGTTAGTCGTCGTCATCCAGTTATCATGAAAATAGATGTCAGAACGTTGCCATGACAACAGTACTGACAGGGAGTGAAGAAAGTCAGATGATTCTCCTCCCAGTTCTCTGTCTCCTACTAACTTTCAACTTCTTACCCTGTGTAAGTATTTTTGATTCAGTGAAACAAGCAGCTTGGAAAGACGAAGCTACTCACAGCTGAGAAGTACCACTGGTACAGGAAGTCTGTGGTACTTACAGCTGAGAAGTACCACTGGTACAGGAAGTCAGTACTTACAGCTGAGAAGTACCACTGGTACAGGAAGTCAGTACTTACAGCTGAGAAGTACCACTGGTACAGGAAGTCTGTACTTACAGCTGAGAAGTACCACTGGTACAGGAAGTCAGTACTTACAGCTGAGAAGTACCACTGGTACAGGAAGTCAGTACTTACAGCTGAGAAGTACCACTGGTACAGGAAGTCAGTACTTACAGCTGAGAAGTACCACTGGTACAGGAAGTCTGTCGAGTACTTGCTGTCAGCTGGAAGGTCATAGTTCACCTCCCTGCTGACCCAGACGTCAGTCATGATGTCACGCACGCGACTCTGGGAGCGAGCAGAAAGAATGTGAGAAAATCATGTAAGTGAAAATATCTTTCTTTTCACATGCATTTTGCTTTCTAAACAGATAAAACAAAACTGTGCAAAGTCAGATACAAGTTACTGTAATTATTTTTGTTTTTTTGTACTCATTCTGGAGAAAATGCAACATACATGTTTGGATATGAAACAGGCATCTTCTTCACAGATGAATCTAATTCATGATAATTACATCTGGAAAAGTCAAACTTGTATATAATTCTGAATCACAAAGTCTCTTTAAAATTTCAACGTTTTTTGAATGTAAGGTTTGCTGAAAAAGTTGTTAAAGGTCAGTCAATGGCAATTTTCAAGGTCAGTAAATCAACAGTTCAAGGTCAGTCTGGGTCAAATTTCAAGGTCGGTCAAGGTCAAATTTCAAGGTGAAGACTCCTTGCTCACCACTCCTTCATAGGTGAAGTCCTTGTCGTCGAAGTGGAACAGCTTGTAAGACGTCTTCATGTGCACCTTGGTGTGGTCGTTGGCGTCGATGGCCGCTTCCAGCGAGAAGTTGGAGATCGGGCGGATGGAGCAGTTCTCAGGGTTGTAGCTCATCAGGTACTCCAGGCCTGCAACAAACAAACAAAATAAACAAACAAATAAAGAAGCTGGTAGCTGATCAGGTAAAAAGTAATGTATCAACCAAAGAACATTTCCAGTTCATGATCAGGCCCAGCCAGCGGGAAAAACACTTTGATGTGCCAAAAATATGATCTTTAGACTACAGAATGGGTTGTGCTACAATACTGATTGTACATTAACTCATACTTTGGTCGACCCCAACCCAGCTTAGATACACATTACAGGGGAACATATGTATCCACCTACACTCCACGGTAATGTGTTTGATCCAAATGCATGTGTTTGAAAGTGGCACACCACTTATAAAATAACAGTGTGGCGGTCTGTGGAGGTATGAACTTGTCTATTAGACAATCCTTGCAAGTTCAAACCCCAACCTTAACCTCTTAACCTTGACCCTACCATTTGACCCCTGCCCCATCCCCTTACCTCTGACCTGAAGTGTGGTGGATGGACTTGTCTATTAGACAGTCCTTGCAAGATCAAATCCCAACTTTAATCTCTGAACCTTGACCCTACCCTTTGACCCCTGCCCCTTGACCCCTGACCTGAGTTGTAGTCGTGGACGGCTTGATGCTGGACAGTGCCGAAGCTCCAGCTCTTGCTCTTGTTGCTGGTTGGGTGGAAGTCGATTCGGAACAGCTTCGCGTTGTAATCAAAGTACTCCTGGGGGGGAAGGGGGGTGGACAAATGGTCAGTCTTACATGTAGAACAATCAATCAATCAATCTATCAACCAATCAATTAATCGTTACGATGGTGCAGTGGCAGGGTGTCTGGCCCAGAACCCAAAGGTCCTGGATTCAAATTCTGGGTCCCCTGATTTGTCTCCTAGGGGAGGTAATGGTTAGTCTCATATATTGTGTCACTCAGTGACATAATTATATAGAATAGCATAGTGTGTTTAGGCATATCAAGTTATGTACATGTAGAACACATTAGCATTGATATAGACAAAGGCATGATATCTAAAACTTCTTAAGAACATGCCATACATTGTACTTATTACAACTGTAACAATTTCTATAAATTTTCACTTTAAAATCAGTCTGAGAAAAGGACAAAAACAATTTAAATCAAAGCTTGTCCTCACCGTCATGTAATGCACGGTCTGGTTTTTCTCGTTGACCATCTCGACCTCTGCGTAGAACTGCTGGGGCGTGGTCGGCACGGGTTTGGTGTTCACGCGCCCGGGACACACGAGACCCTCCGTCTGGTACGCCCAGGACAGGTCGCGGTGCCCCGTACGCGAGTGGAATCCCTGGGGGACAAACACAACTAATTAGTCAATACCAGTGATGAACCGGGACGAGAGAAGATACAAGCTTAGCCACGTTTGGGATTGTGTTCTCGCCGCAAAATAGCCACATACTTCGGCTATTTATAGCGGCGAGTTGAAAAGTCAGCACTCCTGGTGAGAGACATTACTGGTTGTGTAAAAAGAAATCTCCAATATATCCTATAAGGCTATTAGCTAGCAGGGCGTCCTTACACCAGGCCAGGTTGGTGTCCGGTACGCGAGTGGAATCCCTGGGGGAGGAACACAAAATAAAAGGCTATTAGCTAGCAGGGCGTCAGGGTGTCTTCCGGACGCCTTACACTAAGAAAACAAGGATATCAGACGCCCTTCTTTGCAGGGGACGCCACGAGACCCTCCGTCTGGTACGCCCAGGACAGGTCGCGGTGCCCGGTACGCGAGTGAAATCCCTGGAGGTCGGACACAACTAATTAGTCAATACCAGTGATGGGACGAGACAAGATACAAGCTTAGCCACGTCTGGGATTGTGTTCTCGCCGCAAAATAGCCACATACTTCGGCTATTTATAGCGGCGAGTTGAAAAGTCAGCACTCCTGGTGAGAGACATTACTGGTTGTGTAAAAAGAAATCTCCAATATATTCTGTAAGGCTATTAGCTAGCAGGGCATCCTGGCGTCTTTTGGACGCCTTACACCAGGCCAGGTCACGGTGCCCAGTACGCCAGTGGAATCCCTGGAGGTCGGACAAGAAACATGAAATGTAGGAGGAAGAGTGGCTTATCTTCGTTTTAGCCAGAGGTACTCTTAGTAAAACACGGATGCTGCAATTTATGACATGTTGACATGACATGGCTTGTGATAGATTTAGACTGAGACTCTAGAACTGTAAGGAGCAGTATAAACCGGTTTGGACTGGAATGGACCAGTACAAAATGGTATGGATTGGAATGGACCAGTATAAATCCGTATGGACTGGAATGGACAAGTATGAACTGGGTATGGACTGGTATGGACCAGTTCAAACCGGTATTGACCAGTACAAACCGGTATGGACTGGAATGGACCAGTATGAACAGGGTATGGACCGGTATGGACCAGTACAAACCGGTATGGACTGGAATGGTCCAGTATGGACCGGTATGGACCAGTACAAACCGGTATGGACTGGAATAGACCAGTATGAACAGGGTATGGACCGGTATGAACCGGTGAAAACCGGTATGAACATTACCTGGAAGTCGTAGATGTGGTGGATGGACTTGTAGGTATCCGAGGGCCCTCGGGTCTGGGGGTCAAAGGTAAGCCCTGCAAACAAAGAAACAATGCAATAATGTCCAAACTACCAAACAACCCACCCACCCACACAACCGTTAGTGAACAGTCCCTACTCTCAGCCACATGTCTGAACTGCCAGCCCACCCACACAACCATTACTGAACAGTCCCTATTCTAAACCCTCCCCACCATGGCTAATGAACTGTTCCCGCCTACTCAAGTTGGCCTCATACCTGTATTTCGTCGCTTGCAGGAATCTGGTCCTGTTTGGACACCCTTCACATATCAGTAGTGAACTGTCCCTACCCTAAACTCTCCCTGTAGCAGATGTAATGAACGGTCCCTGCGTACTCACGTTTCCCGCGAATCTCTGCGCGTACGGGAATCTGGTCCTGCCCGGAGGCCGTCCTGTAGCCCGGGACGGAAAAGTAGAAGTCGAGCTTGTAGGTGGAGTTCCAGGTGGCGTTGTGCATGCAGGAGTACCAGTGGTTCACCGGGATCCCGCGAATCGTGGCCGTGCCTGCGGATCGAAAATAAGAAATGTAGAATATTCAGACAGGAAGAACGAATGATCATCTGAGTTCCAGGTGGCGATGTGCATGCAGGAGTACCAGTGGTTCACCGGGATCCCGCGAATCGTGGCCGTGCCTGGGGATCGTAAATAAGAAATGTAGAATATTCAGACAGGAAGAACAAATGATCAGCTGAGTTCCTGGTGGCGTTGTGCATGCAGGAGTACCAGTGGTTCACCGGGATCCCGCGAATCATCGTGGTGCCTGGGGATCGTAAATAAGAAATGTAGAATATTCAGACAGGAAGAACAAATGATCATCAATTGTCTTCGTGCCTGGGGATCGTAAATAAGAAATGTAGAATATTCAGACAGGAAGAACAAATGATCATCGATTGCCTTCGTGCCTGGGGATTGTAAATAAGCAATGTAGAATATTCAGACAGGAAGAACAAATGATCATATGAGTTCCAGGTGGCGTTGTGCATGCAGGAGTACCAGTGGTTCACCGGGATCCCGCGAATCGTGGCCGTGCCTGGGATCGAAAATAACGATGGCCGTTGATAAATCTGTAAAAAATATCTGACTCTGATCGAAAACATGGCGTCGTGAATCTGGATCAAACTGTAAAATGTTCAGACAGAAATTAAAGAGCGAATGATCATTCGAGTTCCAGGTGGCGTTGTGCATGTAGGAGTACCACAGTAACTGGTTCACCAGGATCCAGAAAACTGTTGTTGTTCCTGAGAATCGAAAACATGGCAACGTGAATCTGTCGTGGCCAGCCCGTTCAGCTGTCAAACATCAAGCAGAGACTACAGAAGACCCACGGGAATACTCAGACTTTTCAGTGTCACACAATTTAATCTCAGGAGATTACTTCCAGATGTTTCGAGTGACATCCATCACTCTTCTTCAGCGTCACTAGAATAAACTCTGGCAGAATGAACCAATACTAGTACATCTAATTGGAAGAACCAGTTGAACATGTCAAAGTCACTAACTTATAATGGTTGTGACTTGTTTGTAAAATGCATATGCCTCTCAGATGTAAATCTCACCGTTGTACGTCTCGTTGAAGTCTGCGCCGAAGTGCAGGATGAAACCCGCCTTGTTGATGTGGGCGTGGCCGTGTTCCATGTGGTACGAGAAGAAGTTGAACCTTGAGGTCGACATGTTTGACGTCTTACACGTGCCATCTGGAAATAGAATATGTTAAATGATGACTACTTCTATCAACTCTGAACTCTGAACTACATTCTTTGGCCTTCACTTCCTGTGACTTGTGTGGTAAGAAATTGAACTTCGAGGTCTTAAATCTACGATGTCTTACACGTGCCGTCTGGAAATAGAATATGTTAAATGATGACTACTTCTATCAACTCTGAACTCTGAACTCTGAACTACATTCTTTGCCCTTCACTTCCTGTGACTTGTGTGGTAAGAAGTTGAACTTCGAGGTCTTAAATCTTTGATGTCTTACACCTGCCGTCTGGAAATAGTATATGTGAAATGATAAATGTCTTCTATCAACTCTGAACCCTACATCCTGTCACTACCCTTCGCTTCCTGTGACTTGTGTGGTAAGAAGTTGAACCTCGAGGTTCATCAGAACAATGGCCATGGAAGGATCCATGGGAATTTTAAAACATTTTGGGCATTAGAACCACACAAAATGGCGGCGTACACCATACTTACTGTCGAAGTAAAATCAGAATTTCAAAATTGAGCTCTGAAAAGGTTTGCAATGAGGTTTCGAATGTCTAGTCCTGCAGCATTAGAGTCCAGAAACATGAAACGTTATTAGAACGGCCCAAAATGGCGGCGTACGCAATACTTACTGTCGAAGATGGTGAACTTCTCCAGCGTGCCGTAATCGTAAACCTCGTGCTTCCGTGTCCCGTTGCCGTACGACATCAGCGCACCCCTGCGGAGAGAAATGGAACGGTCTGAGTATGGCGGCCTCATTATGCAGCTAGTGGTTAGATCTTTTGCTAAATGCTCTGAATTCATGTTTCTCCTTCTATTATAATCCTGTACATCGAAGACATGGTGTGAAATGCAATTTGCAGAAGAAAACAAAATTTCAACAACTTAGTAACACCCATGACTCATGATGAAGTGAGAGGAACTTCAGAAGTTAGTTTAAGAACACAGGCTCAGTATCATGCAATGCAATTACCATCAATCTCATAAAAATGTCAGCAATACTTATAATAAGTTATCATCATATATTCTAGAAGACAATACTGTTAGTTAGAGCTGTGTACCTAAAAAAAATTTAGGTACAGGTACAGGTACGGGTGCACGGGTTTAGGTACAGGTCCGGACCTGAACCTGTACCTAAACTACTTGTTCAGAAAATGGTAGATTTTCAATAAGGACAAAAGCATGTTTGAACTGGTAAAAACATAATATTTGATTGTGCTAGGTATTATTTTTATAAAAGCAATTTGACTCCAGCCATGCAAATGTATTTTCTGTGCTTTAGAGTGGCTTTAGAGCATTGCCACGGTAATTTCATAGTAATTTTATCTGTCGAAGTGGCCATCCCCTGAGTCAGGTCCAGTACCGATACAGCAGGGTCAGGTATTTTGGACCTGTACCTAATTGATTGTACCCGATACTGTATCGGTACAGTGTATCGGTACACAGCTCTACTGTTAGTGCATCAAATCTTATTTTTGCAGGGATTCGATTTTACAATAGGAGGTTTTTGCAGCGTTTTACATGTGTATGCTCATGATTGAAATAATTCTGAAGTACAGCAACTAATTATATGTTAACATTACTAAATAAAACTACTGTAACGGACCATTTCTGGCCTGTCCCCCACCCCTAGGTGAATCTCCGGTGATAGCTCAAGGAGCACTCACAGACAGGACGTCTTCATGCCATGAGGTCTTTATTCATGTCCCTACTCGTCTATATCCGGGACCTCCTCGGAGGTCCCTGGAAGAGTATATATACAACAGGGGGTGTGAGTCCAATATGGTCTCTTACGCTACCATAAAAGATTTAGAGTGAGCACAAGTCTCACCTGTTGTTGGGGTAGTCGTAGAACTCGTGCTGAACCACCGTGTAGTTCTTCTCCACGATGTTCGCCTCCACGTGGACTTGGAACGTCGGCGGGAGCTCGGGCAGCGGAGGGCCGGGATTGGTCGGGTTGGGATCGCAGATGGACGGGTCCGGTCCCTGTCCGGACACCGCCACCAGACAGCAAACCAGCAGCGCTAGCACTGGCTTCATGGCTGGGAATAGAAATGTGTAATGTGTAAGTAGGGTATAACTGCAAACCAGCAGCGCTAGCACTGGCTTCATGGCTGGGAATAGAAATGTGTAATGTGTAAGTAGGGTATAACTGCAAACCAGCAGCGCTAGCACTGGCTTCATGGCTACGGAAAACACAGACCTCCTTGGTTACAATGAGGCTGTAACATTCATTCATTATCATGATCAGGGTATAACTGAAAACCAGCAGGACTAGCACTGGCTTCATGACTGGGGAAAACACAGAAAATCTTAAGAGTTTGCTGCTTGTTTTGCATTCATAATTGCATATTTAACGTATCCAGAACTTCAAATAATGTCCCTGCCCCTTATACACTGCATTTTAGACTTGGATGAGGTCGGGTGAGGTGTTTAGGTATACCGCTACTACTACTGTACATGACATTCACGCAGTGTATAACTATAACTAGTACAAACCAGCAGTGCTAGCACTGGCTTCATAGCAGTGGAAGACATAGAAAATCTACTATTATGAGGTTAGATACTACTACTATTACTACAGTACTACAACTACTAGTACTTCGAGTTCTACTGTATATAACATTCACTCATTACAAACCAGCTGCACTAGCACTGGGGAAAACACATAAAAATCTTATTTAAACCAGACGTTCCGCTGCAGTACTGTAACAAGCCGCTATGAAGCCAAAACTCTGATCATTTCGAAGACTCATCAAGACCTACCAACATACCACATATCACATGACTGTGTAACACACGGAAAATCTGTTATTATTTGTTTGTTTGTTTGTTTATTTATTTAACCAGGAATACAGTGTCGCCTGGCGGCGTTTTTCAACGATTCCTGGGGGGTTCAACCCCTTACATTATAGTACATAGCAACAATAGAAATTCAAATAATAACAAATAATACAGGAATTAACTTAAAAATATAACTATTCATCAAACAGAACTCCTGAGTTAGATATAACTGAAATAACGATATGTAATAGGCTAGAAATATTTAGCCAAAACGTAATGATGAAGAATCAAAACAAAGACCCAAACTCAAATATAGATAAACAAGAAGTGAATTTGCATATCAATGTAGCATATTATTATGAGGTTATAAATGATCATTCTTTGAAACAACTGACAGCAAATGAAGTTGCTGTGGCCTCAGAAGTAGAACAATGATTAAAATGACAACTTTACCAAATCACATAAAGCCGTCACACACAACTTCCCGCGTGAGTGGGCCAGGTGTACTTTACCTGGTAACCCGACACCGTTGTTTACTCGGTGATAACCAGGTGTGCTCTGCTCTCACCTGTGTGTGCACACAGGAGCAATCCTGCCCCGCTAGGTAAACAACAACTCACCTCAACCTGCCACTTTCAGTCAGACCCTACTCAAAACTCTACAATGTAGCGAGGAGGATTGTAGCGATCTGTTATCAACTTGTGGCAAGCCTACATGTACATAATGTAGACCACTCGGTAAACAACAACTCTCCTCAAACTGCCACCTTTAGTCTGACCCTACTCTAGAATGTAGCGAGGAGGATTGTAGCAAAAGGGATTGTAGCAATCTGTTATCAACTTGTGGCAATACATGTATATAATGTGACCACTCAGTAAACAACAACTCTCCTCAACCTGCCACTTTCAGTCAGACCCTACTCAAAACGTAGCAGGGGGGATTGTAGCAAAAGGGATTGTAGCAATCTGTTATCAACTTGTGGCAAGCCTACATGTACATAATGTAGACCACTCAGTAAACAACAACTCCTCAAACTGCCACCTTTAGTCTGACCCTACTCTACAATGTAGCGAGGAGGATTGTAGCAAAAGAAAAGGGATTGTTGCAATCTGTTATCAAGTTGTGGCAAACCTATATATATGTAGACCACTCAGTAAACAACAACTCACCTCCTACCCAAACTGCCACCTTTAGTCTGACCCTACTCAAAACTCCACAATGTAGCAAGGAGAGTTTGTAGCGATCTGTTATCAAGCTGTGACAAACCTAGGAGAGTTAAGTGGGGTTCATGGAAGGTCAATCGTACCTAGAACAAACAAACGCGATTGGTTGGTTCCTGTAGGGTACTTTCGTGCAAACAGTCGGGGCTCAGATTTCAATTCTTCTCCATGATCCAAAACCATGTCGTACTCTCGTTATCTCAGAGCGCTGCAATTAATTTACAGCTAATTCATAAAGTTAATCAGGAATTAGGGCCAACAGTCCGGATGTCTATACCTTATTTTCTGTTACCAGCAATATTGCAAAATATCAGAGATTTTCACTGCGATTTGGAAAAAGGAACTTGACGTTACCCTCTGACATTTGAATAGTCTGTCAGCTACCTTTTAAGGGCTGTACATGTGATGCACCAACCTTTCATATTGTTTTGTTTATTTACTTTTATCTTATTCTTAACAAGCTTTCCCATATTTAAGCTTTGCATTTTATTGCCCTTGCAATGAAGAGACCTAACTCTTACTTAGTCTGACCATATTCCTTTGAATTCCTTTCTTCCAAAAAGATGTCCACTGCTCGTAATATATGTTTGCAAGATGATATTGCAGCAATCCGGGGTGAGCGACCTTACGGGCGTTGGCACGTTTCTGCTTGAGTGATCCAGACATATATATCTCATTTAGCAGCCATAAAATTATGCTTGTGGTTAGAAGGACAGGGTACAGCCGAGAAAACATTATATACAGTAGTCACTGTAACTGGTAGCCTCTACCAGGCTCCGCGGGATGGCTGGAAAAATAGTAGAAATTGGCCGTAATAGAGTGAATAGTATGCCAAGGGAGTTAGCTACGGAGAGAGGACAGTCTGCCATCCATCTACTATTTTTCCAGCCATCCCGCGGAGCCTGGTAGAGGCTATGTAACTGGTAGCTTCACCAGAGAAGAATCGAGGTCTTCAAAAATTGAAGTTTTTCGTCCTTTTTGATTAGCACAAAAATGCACGTTACCATCCTACATGCACATTATGTACGGTCGGTACCTTGGTACGGTAAGGCCCACATCTCCGTTGTTTCTACAGGTTACAAATAACTCTCTCAGCAAGACAAGCGGACCTTGGGTGTGACAAGGCGTTCAGCGTGACGTAACGAGCCGCCTGTGAACTTAAACTTGGTTGACAAACACTAATAGATGTATGTAAGACACAGATACATGTTGACACAGATACTTGCGCGTTCACGTCTAACAAAAGATAACACCAGCACCCCACCCGAACTTCCTAACATAATTTAGCGACCTGACAAGCCGTAAAAACGTCCGGCATCTACGTAAATAGCTAGTAGAGTGTCTTAGACATCCTACCTGACGTCTTGTGAGCGTCTTGAGCAGGTGTAAGACGTCCTACGCGCTGTGCACGGCACGTCTGGAGTTTCCTCGGCCCGCGTTTTTCTCACGGCAGGTCAAAGGTCAGTCACGAGACGAGCGGATGGTTAGGACTATGAAGGAGTTTTTGAGAACCATGGATTAACGCTAGATCGTAGTCCCTGGGCATTCATTTGAACAAAAAAGATAAAGAAATATAAATAGAAAAATCTTAGCAGGATGTAGCTATCATATTAAACGCCGTTTGATGGTTTCACCGTGGAATCAGTCGTTACTGAAACATCCATGCACATCCTTCCATTGTCCTAATTTTAGACCAGTGTTATAAGCCTGTCGTGTGACTTGTCCGGTTGTTCGGCTTGTGTAACAAAAATGTCGCGCCATTTCGCAATGGAGGCGTGTAGGATTCCGAGGAATTGTTTTTATCATGAATATGTTATGTGTGTTTGTGTATGTATGGTTGAAATGGGACCGGAGCAAAACTCATTCAAGAAAGTGTCTCCTAGTACGCTGTGTCATACTCAAGATTTCAGACTTCCCTTTTCGGGGTTATACATTACAATACAATCCATTGACCTGGTGTTGACCCGGTAGGGTGTTTCGCCCACAACCGAGAGGTCCCAGGTTCGAAACCACCGACATGCCCCGATGACCTCATGCCCTTGGGAAAGGCACTTTACATGACTTTCCTCACTTCACTCACTCAAGGACATTAAATATCTTAAATGTCCTTTACTCACTGTAGTGGTTAAATGAATACGTAGCTTCGGTTAAAAGGTCGTTCCTCGGGTAGGACGTTACTGAATGGAGCCGAGGTCCCGTGTTTGGGGAGAGCCACACCTCGAGCATGTTAAAGAACCCACCGCACTTTAATATCGAAAAGAGTAGGGGTCCTTCCCGGTGTGAGTGGTTCAAAAACCCGCAGTCCTATGGCCGCACATAAATTACCCCTGCCATTGTGAGTGGTACAGTCCGACGGGCGCAGGTTCTGGCCGTGCAGAGCCGACAAACCGCAGCTCTTGTAAAAAAAATGAAATAATATTAATGGTTTATTGGTAAGAAATTACCCGTGCAATGGCAGCCAGTGCTGAATTGCTGCATGGTTTATAATCACTTAATACGCAACAGATACATATTTGCTCGATCCACACTTGCACTTGGTGGAACTGTCGCAAGGGTCTGGGAGGCTGCCACTGCCAGTCGGCGCCAGCATTTGACCTCAATACGACCTTCCCCAACCGAAGTCAGTTACCAATCACACCTGGGTAAAGTGAGAAAAGCTATGTAAAGTGCCGTTCCCAAGGGCACAACATCGGTGGTTTCGAACCCGGGACCTCTCGGTTTTGGGCGAAACACCCTACCGCCTGTATCAGAAGTGAGACTAGTAGAACAGGGCTCGGAAGTTGCATCATTGTCAATATGTCCAGCGCCTGTTACCCGGGGTTACCTCGTCTTCCACAGGTGCACACGCGAGAAGGTGGAAAAACCTTTTTGCGCTTCTGTGGCAGATGGTTGTGTAACAGTGGGGATCAACCTCCACTAACTGACCAGTCTAAGGGGTCCGCACCTTTAAGCCTAGTAATTAGCGCGTTGATTCCCAAGCCGTGCGGATCGGGATTTCGGGGGTTCAAATCCCGGTAGCGGCGTACTCGCCTCTTTGGGTTTTTACAGTTGTATCAGAATATCATGACTTGTTTGTATTTTCGTAAGTAACCAGCTGGCTGGAAAGATTTGATGGCCTACATTCAGACGATTGTTCACCCCGACCAATCGAATCACGTGAATCGCATTGAAACTCAGATTCGTATCAGCCATTTCCCGACAAATCGCTTTTTAACTTGCGTTAAGGACTACATCTGACCAAACAAACTCGCCAGTGAGATGGTGGAAGGTATCAGCTTCCAAAAGACGTTTTCAGATTGACAATTTTGGCACTTTGGAAGTGACTGAATCCGCCCGCGATTTTAACTTCTAGTTTCTACTACTTTTCGCTAAACGTTAAATCGCGGGCGGATTCAATTACTTCCAAAGTGCCAAAATTGTCAATCTGAAAACGTCTTTTGGAAGCTGACACCTTCCACCATCTCACTGGCGAGTTTGTTTGGTCAGATGTAGTCCTTAACGCAAGTTAGAAAGCGATTTGTCGGGAAATGGCTGATACGAATCTGAGTTTCAATGCGATTCACGTGATTCGATTGGTCGGGGTGTTGTTCAGATGAGAGCTGTAAACTTTTCCCTATAATTATTAGTATCCTTAATGGATAGCTGGTGCACCTTTTTGGAAAATCATCCAGGAAGTCAATATAGAAACCAGTTGAAAAGTTTGGAAAGTGTTTTTAAATTTCGCACGAATCGGTGCATTTTTCCATTTTCACCTGTGTATTTTATAAGTAGCCTGCAGGCTGAACAGATTTGGTGACCTACATTCAGGCCTTTGTTGAGATAAGAGGTGAATAGAAAACTAGTGGCCTGTAAACATTCCCCTATAATGACTCGGATCGTCCTTCGCCTTTATGGATAGCTGGTGCACCATCTTTGGAAAAATTGTTCAGGTGATCGAGCTAGAAACCAGTTGAAAAGTTTGGAAAGTGTGTCTAAATTTCGCACGAATCGGTGCATTTTTTCCATTTTCACCTGTATATTTTGCAAGTAGCCTACAGTCTGGCTGGACAGATTTGGTGACCTACATTCAGGCCTTTGTTGAGATGAGAGGTGAAGAGAACATTAATTACCTGTAAACTTTCCCCCGGGATTACCAGCTAGGATCGTCTTTCGTCTTTTTTGAAATAATTATCCAGGAAGTTGAGATAGAAACCAGTTGAAAAGTTTGAAAAGTGGTTCTAAATTTCGCACGAATCGGTGCATTTTTCACTTTCGGCACTGGCTGGATTTAAGAAGTCAGTCAAACCAAATACCCACTCGGCTGTAGATTCAGCCTCAGGCTTATAAGTAGTGCTGGTTAAGGATGTACACTGGATCTGTACTTGTTGCTGTTTGATTAAATCTTGTTTTAGCGATCAAGTTATTTTTCGCTTTTAAGCCCGCAGCTACCCGTCAACAGAAATCCAACGTGAGGTTGGAGAAAGTTAAGCTGTAATTAGTCCCCATGGAGAGGATCCACCTGTAACCCCAGGGCAGGGATGGTGAGATGATCTTTTGTTCCTTGTCGCACGCAGCCTTATTCAAAAGCTGGCGCTGGTCCGGACGACGTTTTGACACATTCCCTCCCATTCCCGATTTTTGACCCGGAGGCCCTCCCTCCAGACTGCGTCAAAGCCGTTTCTAAAACCTACAAAACACAATAAAAGCTGTTCTTTCGATGAATTGTTTAGGGACAAATGATAGAGAAAAATAGCTTGGTAGGGACAAATAAATTTATTTTCATCTACAAACGCTGTAAGACTTGCGTTCAGTGTAGAAGTGAAAAGTTTAGACAACTGATGACCTACATTCACTTGTAATTACTGGGATGTTCGATCTCACAGTCTAGCTCCGAAGTAGAAACTCTGTCTAACAACAGTATCTAGGAGATCAAGGTAGAAACGAGATAGAAAAGATAAAGTTAGTGGTTTTATTTGAAAGAATCGACGAGGGCTTGTTTCTTCATTTTCCGCGATAGTCGGGTTCAGAAGCTCGCAAAGAACCATCTGGCCAGACTTTTAGCCGGAGGCTTGTTAAGTAGAGCTTGTTAGGAAGGTATGCTGTGTCTGCAGACGTACATGTCGCTGTTTTATTAACTCATTTCTTAAAAATAGATTAAGAGTTTTTCCCCGCTTATAAGTTCATGTCTCTCCGTATACAGAAACCCAGTCTGGGAGTTCGGAAAATTGCAATCTCCAAGCAGATGTAGAACGATCCACCTGTCTCCTACAGCTGAAGACAAGAATGATGAGATGATGAGAAGACAGCTCTTTTGTTCCTCATCTCGGGTATCCTTCTTGGAAAGACGCTCCTGTTGTAGCCTGGTTACTATAGCAGCAGGAGCCACGAGTCGGGCTTTCATTCTCACGGCACATCAGTTCTAGTGCACCCCGGTTTGTACTGCACTCGGTTCGTTGTAGCCAACCTCCGTAGAGCTACTAGAGGAACAGAGAAAAGTGAAAATAGAAACTGCGTGCAATAGAACCGACATGCCATCGGAAAAGAGCCAGACTCACAGAGCCTGCTGAGGAGGCTACTTGCGGTCGGACGACTCCGGGCGTATTCTTCTCGTGATTCACACTGAGACTTCAGCTCGTCCTGGGTGCAGGTGTCTCTCTTTTCACTCCGTAGTTTTCCATTGTTCTGAGACGATCATTCCGGCCTGTTCACGCTACAAACGGTATGTACACACTCGTTATACTGTTAGATCTGACGCACGCACAACATTACAAAATTTGCACGAATTGGCGGATTTTTTTCTAATTTTTGACACCAGCTGGACCCAGAATCCGCTCGCAAATAACTATCTTATTGAACAAACTTGCATTCTGTCGCTTTAATACTGGGCAACGGGGAACGCTTGACAGCTATACTCTTAAATACTGTAAATGCAGAAATGTTCGCGGTGGCTTTATGCTGTTCGAGGTTTTCGTGGCGACGTTTCACCGCGAACTTAAAACCACCGCAAACATTTTGTCCACTACTATAGCAGTATGTGACTTGCCTAAAACGTAAAACCACCGCAAACACTCCATTTTTGTCTTACTGCGCGAAATAAAAAGCACGCGAGCTTGAATGCATTTATAGTATACGACACCGTTTCGCCGCAGTTAACTTGCAAGGGTAGGCGTGCCACTGTAGATGTAAAAGGATGCTGTTTGTTTTTGTTTACAAGTTTTGTTAGTGTCTCGAATAGCTGAAAACTTGGTGCCGTCTTTTTATTTTCGACGCAAGACGTTTCGCGCGGCAGGCTGATCATTGGTGTTTGTTAAGATACGCTGAATCTGTACATGTTACAGTTTGCCGAACCACCCTTTTTGGCGATGAATTGATTTTTACGCTGAGTCTGCGAGCTCCAGATGCCATTCTTGGCAGTCATACGTCTCTTGATCGTCACATGATTTTTTGACTCCCATCCAATATCAAGGGTAGATTTTCAGGCGAAAAGTATGTGTTCGACTCTCTGTCGGTTTAGGAAATTGGTCGACCTTCTGACAGGCCTAGGGTGCTGGGGTAGCCTCTACCAGTCTCCGCGGGTCGCTGGGAAAATAGTAGAAATTGGCCAAGTAGAGTCAATTGTATAAAGGGAGTCGGCTACGGAGAGAGGGTTCAATGGGAATGTTATCCTCCATGGCCAAAGTCCCCCGGCAAATGTTCTCTCTATTTCCGACGCGGTTAGTCTGGTAGAGACTAGTGTTGGGGTGCATATGATGATGTGCGTGCGCGCCGACTCGGATTGTCTAGTCGTATTCTTCCCTTTCCACCCTGCGCTTCTATGGCAGATGGTTTTAGCTGTTGCTTGTATTTTGTAAGCAGCCAGCTGGCTGGACAGATGCGGTGACCTACATTTAGGCGTTTGTAGAAGTGAAAACTACTGACCCATAAACATTCCCCTATAATGACTAGGGTCGACCTTCGCCTTTATAGATGGCTGGTAAAACTTGGATTGTCTAGTCGCATTCTTCCCTTTCCACCTTGCGCTTCTATGGCAGATGGTTTTATAAGAATGTCGACAATAGCTGTTGCTTGTATTTTGGCGTTTGTAGAAGTGAAAACTACTGACCCATAAACATTCCCCTATAATGACTAGGGTCGACCTTCGCCTTTACAGATAGCTGGTGAAACTTTTTTTGGAATAATTATCCAGGAGGTCGAGATAGAAACCAGTTGAAAAGTTTGGAAAGTGGTTCTAATCGCACGAATCAGTGCATTTTGTCCTTTTCAGCACTAGTTGGATACAGATATCATTCAGGTACAAATGATCATCCAGCTGTACATTCATATCCAGGCAATAAAGCGGTGGATGTTATAGATGTAAACTGAATCTGTACTTGTTGCTGTTTGTTGAAAAAATTGCGATGAAGTTATTTTCCGGGTTTTTTTTAGTCCGCGGGTACCCGTCAATAGACACCCAACCTAAGGTTGGAGAAAGTTTCGCTGTAATTAGTCCCCATGGAGAGGATCCACCTGTAACCCCAGGGCAGGAATGATGAGATGATTAGATGGCACATCTTTTGTTCCTTGTCGCAAGCAGCCTTCTCGGAAAGCTAGGGCCTTCTGCAGTTGGGAGTCCTGCACGGAGCCGTTTATTGTGGGTGTCAAAATTTACTTCGGAATCTTCATTGCCATGAGGCGGTTGGTTTTCGGCTGGTTCACGCTACAACAATATGTGCAAACTCTTCATAGGGTCGTATCTAACGCAGACACAAAACGGGATGAATTAGAAAAGCAGTACCCGTAAAAACCTACCATGTGAGGCCAGGTTGCTGCTTCTTGTTTTCCGGAGAGGTAAACAAACAACCTCGCAAAGGCAATCAAACAAACAAATGTGTTCATCATCTGTTAATAAAAGCTTCTCAATAATCGGCGTGTTTCCACCATAACCTTTTGCGGGCTGAATAAGGTACAAATTGGACGAAAAAGTACCGACTTCGGTGGAACAATTTCCTACCTATTATCGTGTTTAAGCCTGAAAACTGTGAATGTTGGTCTGTGCTGTACTATTTTAGCTGAGCGCATGGTGAGAACCATCCACCCCCCCCCCCCCCCATGGAAGATTACTACCACTAAATCTTCTTGCTTCCTTGCTGCTTGACAATGTTAACTAAAACCTCAGATAGCAGCCTCGACTTTGTTGAGCTTTGACGTCATTTTTCTAAGGCGGACTGGCGATTTGGCACATTTTTGGGCTATATTTGGGTGTGATTTGCCTGCCTTCATAATTTGAGTCTTTCGTATTGGAGACGATTTACTGACACACTGGACACATAAGTGTCTTATAAAATGTGGAGAAGGGGAAATGTGACAGTTTTATTGCAAGAGTGGAGGCGTCTTGCCCGGGCCCTCTCTCAGGCCGATGTGTTTCTGAGTTTTATTGTGTATATGATAGTCTTGTAGGGGAATCCACCGGCGTAAATTTAAGGGTAGCTTCAACAGATGGCGCTGGGCCGCCCCCCCCCTTTTTTTAAACTGAAGACCCTCTCTTCAGACCCAGTCAAAGCCGTTTCTAAACCGTACAAAACACGAAATGTTTACTTATGATGACAATAAGTATATAGTCATTTGCGCTATTTTTCTATTTTCAAATCGGCCTGCCTTTTGAGGAATTTACTTTGTTTTCTTCCAATAATGTTGTAAGACGTTTGTTCAGATTAGAAGTGTGACCTATAGCTACTAGTATCGTCCTTCGTCTTTATAGAAGAGATAGCTGGCGCTAGTATCAACAGCCAATCAGAGCCCAGCGTCTTGGTATCCATGGTAACGTTCCCCCTAGCGGGTAGAAACCGGTCTGGCAGCCCCAAGGGTCAGAGGTCATATGATGTAGGAGGCTGCATACAGTAGCTGTGTTTTAGTAATTAGTCTAATTGGGTAGTAAATAACAACGTGATTGACCATGTCTAGATCATTTTGTTTTTCCAAAATGTCACGTGTGATCTTGATCTTTTACCAATTGTCTTTTTCGTCCATAGATACTCGCTATGTACTTTGTACAGATACTTGATTGGTTTGCAAGATATTTTCATGACCCTTTTCCTATATTCTGATTCTGGTCCTAGTAATTTGTCTGCATTTTTTTTCATTGTTCCATCGGGAGAATCGCCCCTAGGCGAAACATATCAGCTTCCCACTGGTTATGTATCATCGGACGACCTGTCTCACCCGACCTTTGCACAATCATCTAAACACAAGACGTTGTTTAAAAGCAAGAGAGGATCCTTATGGTGCTTGATGACCACAAATTCCACGGAACGACATCGATAGCTCTAAACATACACATGACATATCAATTATAGGTTGATAACTCGGGCATTTTATTATCCATTTAGAATTTTGCCTCTTGTCTTCCTGTCATGACTCTGTTTCAGGTACTTTGTAGTTGGTTCTGTTGATGCAATGCAGGGAGTACTTGACAGAATGCCCTTGTTGCAAGTACAGGCAGATTCTATTAATGTTTTACGTTCTTCTTTGAAATGTCAAATAATGTGTGTGGTTTTATCGACAGCGCCGCCTTCCGATAGAAAAAGTGCAGGCAGCATAACTCTCTCGGTGCCCAAACTCCCTAAGTCTATATTTGAAAACCTTGACCTGTAAAAATCGCGCATCAGCCCCTTCCCCCAAATAAACGCCGCCGCTTTGAATTAAGAAGTCTGCAAATGAGTCTCATGAACAAAATGATTTATCAGTAGATTAAGCATTACTTATGTTTCAGCCCAGTTTAACACCCTTATTAATTACAGACGGTTAGACTGGACTGTGTTTTGACGCATAATGTCGTTTTGTGTCAAACTCGTTTCTACCTTGATCTCCTTTAGATATTTTACCTACACCAGGAATGGTGAAAGTATCCAGGAAATCGAGGTAGAAACGAGTTTAGAAAATATAGTTTACTTAGTGGCTCGAATCGCTAAGAATCGATGATTTTTTTAAGCTCTAGCTTGTTTGAGATGTAGGTAAAATATCTAAAGGAGATCAAGGTAGAAATGAGTTTTAAAAAAAGGGTTAATGACTCTATTTGCAAGAATCGTTGAAGGCTTGTTTCGTCATTTTCCGCACTAATTGGATTCAGAGGGCGCTCGCGAAGAACCATATTTTCTCTAAATGTTTTGCCGCAGGTCATTTAGTCATCATCCTGCTTGTTAAGGTGGTAGACTCTATCTGTAGATGTACATGTCTCTGCTTTGGTAAACCGTCTTTTTGGGAACGATGAAGATATGTTTTATCTTTTGAGTCCAGAGCTACGCATTGAAGGAAACCCTCCGGAGGGTTCGGGAAAGTAATAATCTCTAGTCAGATTTGTAATGTTCCGCCTGTCACCCCAAGGCAAGAATGATGAGATCATCAAATGACAGCTCTTTTGTTCCTCGTCTCGGGTTGCCTTCTTGGAAAGACCCTTCTATGGTAGCCTCCTTAATATGTATACGAAACAACTGCGGGCAAAGAAGAGAACTTCCACCAGGCCCACCTTGCACAGCCTTCCTGTAGAATGTAGCGTGCGTAGTCCAGTGGTTAGCGATCTTGCCTCTGGAACTAGAAGCCGGGGGTTCGATCCCGGCTGTGTTGCTCACCCAACATGCACGCTACCGGAAAAGATCGCAGTCCTTAGGACGGGACGTTAAGCCGTGGTCCACTGTTCATTGTGCTATTCGAAAAGAGCTAGGGGAATTTCCCCGGTACAATGAACCTGTAAATACTGTACATAGCGTCTGTCTTCTTCTCTGTCACGATCAGTGGAAGATTAGCTCTTCAGTGAGCTATAACTGGATCGAGATTACTTTCCTTTCCTTTTCCTGTCCCACACAGACAGATGTCCTCCGCTCACACAGCCACCTCCACACCCGTGGACTCGGCCCCTGCAATCTTCGTTAGCGAGGCCAAGCCAACGGATACTGATATTGTAAAAGAAAAAGGAAGAATCTGTATTTTAGTATACCATAGAGTGTGAGTTCAGTTTTGTTCATCCTTCCTGACCACGTAGATTTCATAATGTAGGCACCTTTTTTTGCCAATTTTTTTATTCGCATGCTTGCATCATTTTTGGGGTCCCCAGAAGAAGGGTCAGTCATATGATGAAATCAACATGGGCTAAGGAAGGTACATTTGTAGTGTGGTCGTGTTAGTTTGTGGTCGAACAGCATAACTCATGAAGCAATGGATAAGGCTTTGGGTCCCTGGCGGATTTTGTTGGTTCTGCAGCAGAACCGGTTTTTCCATTTCATGCTCTCGGCCTGTTATGGCAGAATATCAGTCAGTTTGCTCGGGAAGAATCGAGAAGCTCATTGGACATCCTAGATTTTGCTTGTTTGTTTACCTATTTCACAATTGACGACTGGAAGAAAATGTCTCAATTCCCAATGCCCCTATCGCACAGGATCCGCGGCACGCTGGCGGCCCCGCTGCGTCCTCAATGGACCGTTCCAGTCGAACACCATAAGCCCCGCCCCCTGTTCGATTTCGAACACATGCGCGAAAAATAGCGCATGATGGACAAAAATGGCCGCTACTGCTTGGCTGACACAGACATACGTACCCCGCTTCACACGTGCCATTTCTGTCCGTCCAGTGCTGTTTTTGACGGAGGTGTTTGATATAGAACAGAGGTTCTATTTGTTTGATATGTTCGACGGGAATGGTCCATTGCATTTGTATTATCCTAAACTTTATAATGAGAATTTCAGACAAAAAGTACAGGTGTGACTAAAAAGACAACGGATCGTCAAAAGATTCGTTTTTTTGATGAAATTCGTTGACAGCTCTGTCAAATCATTCGATAGCACCAAGGTCGCCAACGTACCGCGATTCCAGTGAGGTAAGTAGGGCTTAACAGTACATGCAACAGTCAGACTGGCTTAAAATCTTCTTCTTTCTCTTTTGGTGTAATGACAGACATCAGTGCAAAACTCTCAATTTTCATGCTTTGTTTTTCTGCAGGTGAACAGAATGGATCGACGTAGAGTCTGGGTGGCCGTCTTCCTGCTGTTACTGGCAAACCCGGCGAGAAGCGAAGGTAGGGACGGGGTTCTTGTCAGAGGGAAAGTTCGCGCAAAGGCTGACGGGAGTAGAACCCGTTATTCGAACCGACAACACCGCCTGGGGGCTCATAAAAATGACTACACTATTCTTTTTCCCTAACACTGCCCAAAGCATTTGGAAATCGCTGTTCGGCTCTCGGCAATCTTCGGGTGACTTCGGCACATCCGTTTGTATGATTCTTTGGAATAGACGGCGGATCGGGCGTTGTGGTTGTTACAATTCGTGTACAATTCTCGGGAATCTTTCAGTGGACCAAGTACACAGTAGTGTACGATTCTCGGGAATCTTTCAATGGATCAGGTACACCGGTGTGTTAGTGTACGATTCTTAGGAATCTTTCAGTGGACGATTGCACAGTGTGTGTTAGAGACTTAGAGTACATGTAAGTTCTCGGGAATCTTTCAGTAGGCCGAGTACACAGTCAGTGCGTTAGTATACGATTCACCGAAATCTTCCCGTTTGTTTGTTACTTAGCGGATCGAGTTATATATACGGCACAGTAATACCGATTTCAACACAAAACTCGGTGGCCTACCGCCTATGGTACAACTACTGGTTTGTTAGCTTTTGCTGCAATAACACAAAGGCGAGTGTAGCAGCCATTTAGCCTTTTTTCAGCGACTTTGTTAAGGTCCACGTTTCTGAGCCGTATAACAATACAGATTCCACGGTGGCAATCCTGCGTGGGAGCTGGGATTTCCATATCTTACTTAACTTGTGGCAGCTGTTCCAAGCGAGAGCTTTTCTGACTTCGAAGTCTGTCTCAGAGTTTGCTATCTTAGAGCCAAGGTATTTAAAGTGTTTGACCACTTCCACGGTGTCACCACTTCCGGTTCGAATGAAAGCAGGTATTTTCAGGTTGAAGGTCATCATTTTTTTTAGCATTTACATGCAGACCTACTTTGCCAGCTTCATTTTCCTTTCGGAGCAGTAGTTCCTGTGTGCGTTGTAATTTTTCTGCTAACAGCGCAATGTCATCCGCAAAATCTGACGACTGGTGGATACCGTCTGATTTTTCTTCTCTCAAGCTCAAAGCCCAGTTCTAGATCTTGGTTACCCAGGGTCTGTCGCATAACATAGTCTAGAACTATTGCAAAAAGAAATACTCCTGCAGTGATGTTGAATAGTTCAGTTTCCCCATCAGGTGTAAGTACTTTTGCTGGTGTGTTTTGAAGTAAAATGTTTATGACATCCACTAGAATGATATTTAGTATGTAGTTGAATTAGACAAAGGTGTACATGATGAAGTGCAAATTATGCAAATTGGGACTTAATTTGCATACGTAATGTGGAAAAATTATATTTACAGTGTTTTCCGTTATAGGAGTTTATTGAAGGGGGAACATTAAGAGGTATCAATTATGCAAATGATTTCATAATTTGCATAATCAATGCAAACGTGACGCAATTCTTCTAGGTGGCAAATGATTGAACTGTTGAAATTGTGACCTGTGTAAGTTAGTTTAAGGTGTACATGGCCAAGCATAGCTTATGCAAATGTGCAAGTCATTTGCATAGTCATTTTTTTTCTTTGTTGGCAGACGTGCTACAATATTTCAAACACTTTCCCGGCATTTATATCAACTTGGACAACGCGGAAACTTTGAACGGCCTCGGCGTCGAAGAGTGTGCAAGAAGGTACGACCGCTTCCTTAATGGTGACATGCGATGTGAAACTATAGATGTATTCAGACAAGTCTATCTAACCCTTCATGGCCCCGGCCAAACTTCAGCTTATTGGTGCCATTTGCCAAGTATTATATTTGATTTTGTTTAATTTACTATCTATCAATTTTGTAAGTTTTGTCTCGATTTAATTGTATTTAATGTAGACGGACTCCATGATTAATAATGTAGGATTGTATGCACTAATGGAGATCTAAATGAAACAAACAAACAAACAAACAAACAAGTCAAAATTTATCTCTTCAAGCATCTGACTAAAAAATGGCCGACACCGTTGCCACGTTGGTTTCATTTAATGAATCCAGCCTCATAGCAACCTATTATTCTGAACGCACAAATGACACTTGTAAGAAAAATCCCATATACAGTCTTGCACTGAATCAGCGGGAAATAACAATTTAGGGTATTTCTTTCTCACAAAAGCAAAAGCAACTGGATTCGCAAGACTGTAAGTCAGCAAAATGGCGGACACTACATGACTTCATAGGCACGTGACTGCGAAAACCGTATCAGGTTTGAATCATCACAGAATAGAAAGTGAGTTTAAAGACAACCACAGATAATACTTCAAGATTGTTCGAGTTTTGAAATGTTTTGATCATATTAGGTGTTATGAAGCTACCTCCTACTACTGCCGGTCGTTCGAAGTGCGGACGGGTAGCGTGACCGCTTGTTTCACCAGTGCAAACAACAGGGAAACCACGACCTCCACCGTAGGATCTCACGCGAGCATGAATCACTACGAACGACTTGAAGGTGCGTCTACTCTACTACTCTACCAATACTTAAAGCAACTGTCTGACTTCAGCTTGTCTTTCTACTTTTTCGAGTTTTTTCTCTTTTTTTTAGCTTTCCATGTAATTTGTGTTATTGCCTTTTTTCTGTTTCTCAGTTCAAGTGTTTTGCTGGCAGTTGACTGAGCAAACCGTGCGTAAACGAAATATGGCTCTGAAAAAAAAAAAAACTCTCATACTAGGTTACTCCATTTTTGTTTTGGGTGTGTCTATGTGTCTGTGTGTGTTTCCGGGCTATTGTAGTCAGCATACCTCAAGAACCTCTCGATGGATTATATGATGATATTTGGTATTTGGGCGCGGGTGTTGTACATGTGAAGCGGAAAGTCAAGGTCGATTTTGGGCCCCCTGGTATGTGACCTTGTTCCACACGGAAATTGTAAAGCTGTATAAAGGCATCGTCTATAAGGCCCCTTCCGCAAACCCGAAACAATGTTCCATGCTATGATTGGAGCCTCGTAGACATATGTTTACAAATTATGTCTTATTATGTTCCAAATCAAAATCATATCATTTAGGTGTCTGTTGTTGCATTGAGTTAAATTGTACTGTGATCCATTGTTAATAAATACACCAAATAAACAGTTCAAGTGCTCTCGGGTGGGGGAAGGGGACTCAATATGAAGCCGTGATTGGTCCTCGGAGGTACGTCTCTTGGTAGGACTGTTGGACCATCGTAAACTCTGGGAGCGGGGTGGGGGCATGTGGTTTCCTCGGCCAAATGAGATCACCCTCTCCCTATGTGGGTTGCCACTTCCACAATGATTGACGATACGTTTCACTAAATGGTCGTTCCCACTGCACCGACGGGGGTGTGACGATACTTATGCGCGTTGCAACCAAATTGTCATTTTAATTTCTTACGCTGGGTGCATAATATACGTTCTCACGCTATTTATGTTGAGCCCATGGGTATGCAAATACGCAGTGTAAAGTTATTTATTCCATAATCATTTTGACAATCGGTTCAATATATGTAAGATAAGAATCAGTGCTCAACCACTAGAAATAGAAAAGCGACGTTATAAAATGTATCAGTGCAGGAGAGTCTGTGCAAGTACTGTGCAACGGACGGAAGATAAGATACGTTTCATTTCTTAATGCCCTCATCATGAGGATGAAAGAAACAAGCTTATCGAAACAACCAAAACAATAGTCTTGAGATTTCACATCTAGAAGAACAACAAAAAGTTTGTACTAAATTCACAAAACCCACTTATCATTGAAAACGTGGTACTTTTTACTGCCTCCAAAGAACAAATAAAAACCCCTTATTAATTTTGTGTGTAGAAATGATAATAAAATGCATAGGCCTCCAATCCTTCTTGTACATGTTGGCTGGAGCTGGAGTCTTGGGTATGGGGCAGACATTCGCCGTTTTCCACACAGAAGGCATGTTTCCAGTGTTGTACGAAACGTTTATCAGGTGAGTGACAACTGGTGCTAGGTCTTCGCAGTACGCGCTCAGAACCCAGTTCGGAATGTCGTCAGGGCCGCCTGATTTTCTGGTGTTCAGACGTCTCAAGACGGCTTTCACTTGGCCGATGCTGCAGAGGTCGTCAGAGCTGGATGGGAGCGGGAGTGGGAAAAGACTGAAAGTTTTGCTGTCTGACCATGCTTCCGCAAAGAAGTCGTTCTGTGTGTCCGCTACTCGGTCATCAGGGACATCAGTAACGGTGACGTTTCCCTTAGATTTTTGCGTACGCCCAAGTTCATTATTTACAAAGTTCCACCATTCTCGAGGGTTGTTCTTCTTTAACATACCAATGCATCTGTTGTAGTGGTTTTTCTTCTGATTCCTGATGAGGGACTGGACCAAGTTACGAAGTTTTTTCCACTTCTCTGTTTTGCTATGTTTCCTATAGACCGATTGTCTTTTCCGAACGGCGGTTTTGATCTTGTTTGTCATCCAGTGTTTGTCAACATCTCGTGTTTTGCTCTTCCTTGGGGGAACACAAACATCGAGCATCGTCTGCAGGGTTTTGTTGAAGGTGGCTACTTTGTCCTCTACCGAAGCTGAGTTGTATACGGTAGACCAATCAGTGATACCCATACATAGACCAAGTGCATCCTTTCTTTCCTGTGTGGCGAGGCGATGGTTGGACCTGGGTTGCAATGACACAGGTCGTTTTGTTACCAAAATCAAAATTCATATTGTAACGTCGATGAAGGTTTAATATGCACCTATAACACAGACTGTAGATGCGACGGTGTAACTTGCACTGCTGGCAAGGACGCATTCTGTATCTTGTGTGTCAGGCCGTTTCTGACAGTTTGCAGTGTCCAGTACAAAATGACAGATCGTTTATAGAGACAGTTTCTTATATGCAGCAGAACTTGACAAATCGTTCTGTCACAGTTTCCAGTGTCCAGTAAAACTTTGCAGGTCGTTTTGTCACAGTATCAAATATCCAGTACAACATGACAGGTCGTTTTGTCACAGTTTCCAATGTCCAGTACAACATGACAGGTCGTTTTGTCACAGTTTCCAATGGCCAGTACAACATGACTGGTCGTTTTGTCACAGTTTCCAATGTCCAGTACAACATGACAGGTCGTTTTGTCACAGTATCCAATGGCCAGTACAACATGACTGGTCGTTTTGTCACAGTTTCCAATGGCCAGTACAACATGACTGGTCGTTTTGTCACAGTTTCCAATGTCCAGTACAACATGACTGGTCGTTTTGTCACAGTTTCCAATGTCCAGTACAACATGACTGGTCGTTTTGTCACAGTTTCCAATGGCTAATACAACATGACAGGTCGTTTTGTCACAGTTTCCAATGGCCAGTACAACATGACTGGTCGTTTTGTCACAGTTTCCAATGTCCAACACATCATGATAGGTCGTTTTATGACAGTAAGATATTTGGCTTGAAAAAGTAACACAGTCCTTCTTATCATTGAAAGTGTGGGACTTTTTATTTTCCACTGCTTTCAGAGAAGAAATCGAACCCCGCATTAGTACCGTAGATATAGAAACTTACTGAAGAATAGCAATATAGAATGATCTTGTATTCATGTATACCTTACATTTGTATTTCAACATTGTTGTCAACATGCAATTAGCCTACGGGCATGAATTTGCAATAAAACTATTATTATAAAAAGCACACACCTTCTAAGTCAAACCCAACACATTATAATGCCATACCTGATATGTTTATCTTTGCAGCGGAACCTGCTACAACACCAGCTTCACCCGGAGGTACAGCATTTTGTCACTTTCCAATGTCCAGTACATCATGACAGGTCGTTTTTGCTCCCAAACTCAAACTCAAATCCACATCGCTTTGAAAGTAAGGCGGCATTTCTTTATAAACAAATAGCTCTTGGCTGATGAATTCTTGCGATGATTCTATTTTATGACTTCAAAGGAAAATTGACCCATTCACTTAATACAAATCTGAAATTGCTATTATATGCGATATTGTAAAGATTGTAGCACGCTATCTTGGCAAAATCTTAAACATCCTTATTACAGCATTGTACACGTATTTGAGTTTGTTTGAGGTAAATTTTTTATTACGATTGTTGGACACGGAAATTGTTAAGTTGTATTTTTTAAGGGACGTATGGGCATCGTTCATATGGCCCCTTTCGTTCTTCCGAAACGACGTCATGTTATATTAGCACCATCTTAGAAGTATGTACGTTTCTTTCAGGTACAGTACTTCTTTAATACGATATTTTGAGACGGAAATAATGCACATTCCTTATGATGACCAAGGGAACTTCCATGATGATGATGAGGTGCGCATTATTCTAAGGTGTGGTGCTGTAAATAGAAGTAACATTTTCCGTTGCAGGTGACAACTTCAGAACTTCCCAAACTAAATTTAACATACTTTCCTGTTTCTACCAGTCTGTACCAGGCAGGATCCGCTCGGGATGGAATCTGGTTCCATCCCCGATGAAAGCATCACGGCATCAAGGTGGAATTTTCACGATATGTATGACCAACACGACGAACTGGAGGCTAATTACGGGGATTCTTGGGACGAAGGCGCGCCATGGAAGGCAAGGTTGAACAGTAACCTGGACTTCTGGACAGTTTCCGGCCAAGTGGGAGAGTGGCTTCAGGTAGCTTTTCGTATTTCTAATGGCTTAGAAATGTTATTGTTCCTGTTTTCAGATAAACTTGCTCTTGTCATGACAGCTCATAGATATAAGATCATTGCAAGTTGGTGCAATAGTCAAAACGAAAAACAAAACATCGCGTGCTATTGTATATCTTGAATAGAAAGCGTTCCGAAATACAGCAGTCGCATTTAAGAATACGGTATCTACTTTGCAATATTTTACAACTCGAACTGAATATCATCTTGCCATTAACCTAAAGTGTGGACATCCCAACAGCAACCGGAATGGTAAATTGTTTGAAATCGATATATGTCCCTATTGCGTTTGCTAATTCTGTCTACTAGCGTTTACTGTCAGGGTTTATCAGCCATACCTGCTTTTGTGCATTTTCTTACATTATATTATCATCATACCAAAAGATGAATAGAATTGATAAGTACCAAAAGCCTGAACAATGATGTCTTTCAGGTTGATTTAGGACAGACGAAGGACGTCACGGGCGTCATAACCCAGGGTCGACCCAACATTGCTGACAATTGGGTGACGTCATACAAACTCCAGTACAGCACAGATGGTGCCAGTTTCACGACATACGCCGGCAGCGATGGCTCAGAAATGGTAACTTAGATTAAACTTGAGTTCCACAACCTCACACCTTCGCCAGATAATATTATCGTTATTTTCTGTGACCTTGTTAAATATCCCTGTGTTTCTTATTTCCTTTATCTCATGCCCCCTTGGGAATCAGCTCATGGTGGAAGGGGCCACCCAGATGCGGAAATATTAAATGAATAAATAAATTATCACGTTTTATTGCAAGTTCTTGCCGGTAGGCTAATTGGCCGCTTGTACATGACGTCATAGAACACGTGACCTTGTTTACACCGCCATCTTGGGTGTCAATGCAAGTGGAAAATTGCTAGTGCATGTAGCACGAAAAATATTAAAAGTCCCGCCATTTGCAAATTTGGCATTATATAGCATTATATAGCTCGGTCGGACCCCTGGAGTCTTTGATGGAATATAAGCCACGCGGATGTTGTTGTACGGATAATGTTGGGCTGATAGTAAGAAGACCTTCAGAAGAGGTTAAACTGAATCTTCTGTTTACATTCCAGGTTTTCACAGGCAACACGGACGGAAACACACCTGTGACCAACCTACTGAGCAACCCCATCAGTGCCCGTTATGTGCGTTTCGTGGTTCAGTCCTGGAACATAGTCTCAGCCTCGAACACCTGGGAAAATAGAATAAGCCTGAGAGCGGAGATTCTAGGCTGCATGGGTAGGTTTCTGTTCTTAAGTTGGTTAGAGAACGTTTGTACATGACGTCATAGAACACGTGACCTTGTTTACACCGCCATCTTGGGTGTCAATTCAAGTGGAAAATTGCTAGTGCATGTAGCACGAAAAATATTAAAAGTCCCGCCATTTGCAAATTTGTATGATAATTGTCATTCAATATACCATACAGCTTGAGTCACGGGGATAAATCTCGAAGTTGCGGGATGTTATTGTATGGATGACGTCCTCTTAAGTACAAAACTTAAAAAGAAAAAAAAGGAGGGTTATAAAGAGTTGCCTTCATTTTAAAATATACGTGGTCAGGAAGATTGAACACATATCAGAAAATGCTTACAAAACAATAAATTCTTTACGTTGATGAAGGTTAGACATCAAGGTAATAACAAACGCCAAATGACAGTTGT